>NC_059401.1:7525000-7825000 GCF_905220565.1 Melitaea cinxia
CAAATAAGTCATTTTATATTTATGTTATAAGGAAGCTTTTAGATTCTATTAATGTCGATATTCCAACCCCTAAAGAGTTAGAAACACGGAATGGAATTACTCGTCCCCTTAAAAGTCGTCATCAGAATTAGAGGAACAATTTATTCTGCATCTGAGTTCAATAACTTTGAAGTTCCTGTGTTTTCAGATCTTTTGTTCAGAAAAAGTTATACCTATAACAATTTAATTACTTACAATTTAATTTAATAACAAAGTAGTTTTCGCCAAACATCCCGGTTTTCAACAATCCTCATCCAGCTTTCACCGTAAACCATTTAAAATGTTGGTTGTTAATAGTAATGTAGATTTATAAATTTGAACTTGAATATGTAAAAAAAAAAAGAAAATAAATTCGCTTTAATGAAAATAATCTCAAGTTGACGTTGACGTTTTAATCGTGGCCTATTTAGTGATAATTTAATTTAATGAAACAACAAGATGTTGATATTGTTTCCAATAGTCGTAAGGGTTCCAGAAATAGAAAGTTATAAAATCTTAAGCGGAGACACGCAAACACATTAATTAATAGCACCAAAACAAACTTTACAAGTCTATAACTGTCTTGCCCCCGAAAACTTTTACATTAACACCGCGAAAGGGGAGCGATTACGATTGCACCTATTACTGTGCCGTTAAGACCCGAACCGTCATCGACAAATGTCGTTTGCTTTGTAACAATGTTCGAACTTTTATAATAAAGACATTATAAAACAATATTATCGTGTATGGGTGCCTACTTACGAAGGAAATGATGCTTAATTATATATTTTTTTTTATGTTTGTGTATTTATTTATTTTTATATGGGGTGTCGCAAGGCTTTGTGCCTGCAATGTTCTCGTCATTTGTGCGCTGACTGCCAGTAATTTAGTTTTACTATGACTGTGCCTCGGAGAGCACGTTAAGCCGTCATTCCCGCTTGTTATTCTAAATACCTGATAGCGACCGTTACACATAGACTAGAACATATCCGCTAACTCGCAGTGGAGCAGCGTGGTGGATTAAGCTCCAATCTTTCTCCTACATGGAGTAAGCAGTGGGATGTCACAGGCTGAGTCCGTCCATCCATCCATGAATGATGTCAGAATTTTTAACATTGCTACCAAGTAAACGCAGGTATTTATATATAAACTGGACTTTAGAATAAGTCATATGATGAATTTAACTACGTAAAAATTCCACTCCTGTTACTTTTAAATATAATTAATTTCACTTATACATCGAAACATTATAAGATAAAGCATTATCGTTATTTACTATAAAATAAAAGCAATAAATCTGTACGATGACGTATTTTACTACTTGATTTGTGCAACAATGTAGGATCCAATAAACATTTCAGAAAAACGGGCCCGTCAAATAAATCCAACAAATATTTTAATAGGTGCATGCATCGAGCGTCTTTATTGGCAGTATAAATGCGTCCGTAAAAGAACCAACCCTCGCAGGACAAAGTCTAGCTCAACTATAAAATAAATCTAGCGAAGTTATCGTCTACAATAAACAGTCACCGCAGAAGGCTATCGTCAATTCCCACGCAAAGTTGCTGTTAATAAAAGCAACAAAATTATATATTCAAGAGTTAGAAGGTGGTGGTATAGCAGTTAGGGCCTTCTACGTGGTCCGAGTTACAATGCAAATTACCGCGGAGGGGTGCGTCGATGCCCTCTAACTGTGCGACTCGCAAAGATGGCCGCCGTAATGGTGAAATGAAATTATTAAGCATTGTCTTGTGAAATCGGCCGCAGTCGACACCTGAGACTCGGATTCTGAAGACTTAATGTGGACATCCTGAGCGCTTGCTTTTGTGAGGACTTCTTTGCTATCTTTAAAATAACACCTTCAGTGATACAAAATATTTTTGCCTTCTATAGTAATAAGTATTTATAATACCATAAAGTCATTCTTTAAAATATCTCTATCGTTTTTACGTGGAATCTTGTATAGATTATAGGCTTCATGGTTAAAAGTAAAATAATGAATATACTTAAATTTAAAAAAGGCAAAGTTATGAAAACTTTGCTTTTATTTATAGGCCAGTGGTAACACTTGAAAGAATTCGTGCTAGGAAGCACTTCCACCTATTTCCAACGCCAAGACATTACTTACGACCCTCGACTGAAAGCTTTGTATTAAAATTTAAATCTACTTTGCAAAGTGTATTTTATACACGTGCTCCTGCAATTTTGATCGTTCATAAAGCTCCAAATAGCTACTATTATTACATTTCACCTTAGCGGTATTGGGTGTTACGCATCTCCCTAACCATTCCTATAACATTTCGACTTAGTCTCCCATGAATTTAGTATGCGCGCTGTTAATATATTATAGAAGCCTTAATTACTCGTTTGTGGTAACTCTTCGGTAACTCTCTTTGCGGTTCAATTGTTAATATTTGTTGTCTCTATATAAACATTAAGATATCTATGTATTGTAATTTTTGTTTAAAAGTACGTAATATCGTATTAGTACGAAAAGTACCTTGAAGAATATTTATAGGATCAAAGACGTGAAATTCGATACATAAAAAAGTGTCTATTATTCAGTAATGCGAAATCGATGTTCGAATTCTCTCGTCGTCTTATAAAATAAATTAATTTCAAAATTTGTTTTCGGCAACAAAGGCCCGAATCCCTACTTATTTGCCGTCTGAAATTCCTCTTTAATCCAACGCATGCCCACTCCGTGTTTTTAATTTCACACAAAAAACTGCTTCGAGTTGGTGATCAATCAAAACTCGCGTTCATTTTTTTATACTCCATTGCAGTACGTACCCTTTCGCCTTTCTGTAACCACTATAAATGTGTCTTTATTATTTTGTTTGCAAAAAGGAAATGGATACGCTTTGAATTAAATTAGTTTAATGGATTTTGGTTGAAATGATTTATCATCACATTGTTTCATAAGTTGATTATGAAACCCGTATCATAAAAATGTAAGTTTTTAAAGCAAAAGTTAATTAAAAAATTACAAAAAGCTTCATTTTAACAATAAACACTTAAAAAATAATTACGATAAAACAAATTGCAGCATTTTTTAATAATAATTTAATTAACTGATTATTAAAACGTAGAACAAAATAAAAAAGACAATAACACTAATTAGTTATGAAATAATGTTTTTGTTATTTGTAGTAGAAAATATGTGTAGAGCTTTAAGTCACGACTTAATGCGCTCGATATACTGTGTATTGCATGTCGGTTTATGGGTGTCGTGATGCTTAGAGAAAGTCTTATACCTCAGATAAAAAACAATTTAAATTCATATACGTCAAAGAAACATGCCATTACAAATTACTCAATCTGAGTATCGTTATCAACTCATCATCAATCAGAAAACCATACAAAAAAATTCTCGTTATATTGAGATCTTGTAATTATCTTGTTAATAAAAAAAGTTTCAAATTAAAATAGTAAATAGTTCCCTTTCTAAAAACCGTCAGTAGTTATCATATCGCACTAATAATGTAGTACGGATATCAAGAAATTTCTTCATAAATATTATGTATAAATACCAAGAATCAAGCGTAACAATACAAACACACGAAACCTACTAGTTAGTAGAAATACATATTAATGATAAATTATCGAATAAAGTGAAAAAAAAAACGTGTCCCTGAAATAGCATTAAAAAGTATTCGACGACAAACAGACCTTTTACGAGATAAGATGTAATCTCCACGGGTACCGGCAATCTGCACAAAATCCTGTTTAAAGAACACGCAACAGTGGTTTTTAAAGGACAAGCTCTTAAACTTTTGGTACACTCCCACACTCGCACAAAAGTTTTTACTAATGATATACGTACTTAACTCCTACACGTATGTAATCGTTAGTGCAATGGCGCTCTTGCATGTAAAACCGAAAATTCTTTTGTCATATAATCGGGATTAATTTCTAAAATGTTATTGTTGCAACAAACCCCTTTTTATACCTATACATTTTTTCTATTTTCTTTATGTGTACTTAAAAAAAAATCATTTTAAAAAGCTAATCATAATATTAAGATTTGTAAACGTTAATTTCAATTATAAATTGAATTTACATTATAAACAAAGTAACAAGCGTAACATACTAACTTAACTAAACTTAATATTACTTATATACAGTTGAATTAAATAGTAGATATATTATAATTTATATTAGTATTATTATTATTACTTTAACTTTCAATGTTGTATCTAGTTTTGTTTTGTACTAATTTTCATAAAAATTTATATGCGATAATAAGCGACTGTAACGTGTATTGAACAAACAAAGAAACACATTACAAAGCTATAAACCAAACAACAAAGGGACCGACGTATATGTGTTGAAACTGATCCATCATGTCTACTTTTAAAATAACAAAAACTCATATGATGTACACAACAGATGTTTTAGTAAAAAAACCATCCCCGTCGACCCTTGCACAAAAACTTAAATGCTTCTTAAAAAACGGTCTGTCATTTTCTATTAGAACGAATGTAATATACTTAATTATCTTTCCTACGACTACTAAATGCAAATTTTCTATGATGTATTAATAAAAAGTTAATTTTGACAAATTTGAGCAGAACCCTGTTCTAATAATAATCTATATATGTATATCAAAAAATCCAATTTAGATCAAGTTAGATATAACATCGCGACAGGTGAAAATATATACTACATTTATAAAATGATTACATTTAAATTAAAACATAACATCAAGCTCCATCGGCAAGATAATTTAATCGGTATTTGGATACTTCAATTCGAATTACAAACATCAATATCAGAAAGCAAACATAATATCGACCAATAGAGTAAAGAGTTACACATATCAACATGCAAAATTCCAATTAGATTCCAAACGAATGAACGTGATAAAAGAACCGTTATTGAAGTTGCTTATCTGTGTAATTAGAAAGGAACTAAGCTGGAACCATTTGCGTTTATAATGGGAACTTTTGAACGCAATACAGTTGTTTGATAACAGATAAAATATGTATATATATTGATTAGTAACGACAAATAAAAAAGGGTCACGATGACTTCAAGAGACATACATATTTCCCTGTGCGATTTGTAGAACACATTTTCACAGCCCGGAACAAAAGAACATTTTAAATCATGTAGTAATGGCTGTTGTCGTTAAAAGCTTGTTGAAAAAATTATCTTCTACGGAATTGGTCTTTTCCACTTACCGCGGATTCGTCATAAGGGAATGCGCCATCAAATATTCAATTTTAAAACAGCCGCTAAAAGCGAAATGTCATCGCCCATACAAACGCAGCTGGGACAAAACGATTTAGAAATTTTGATACAGATGGGACAGGCACTTCACAAGAGATAAAATAAGAAATTGCATTAGCAAAAGTGGAAATTTAAATGAAGGTGACAGTAACATCGACTTTACTCAGATTAACTTCAATAACTGTTTAGAACATGATAAGAGGGCATGCTGATGACATGTCTCAAACGACATGACTTCTTGAAAATTATTCTGTCAAGAACAAGGAAACGTTGAAGAGTAAGAAAAATTTCATTAGCGCCAATCAAAATGACGAGGTCCAAAATGAAGCTCGTAAAGAGAGTCGTAATCACGGACTTCAGCAGCACCCCTCAACGTGAGGTCTTATTAAAGGAATAATATTTACAAAACGAGACGCCTCAGAAATCCCCAAATTAAGATTTCGCTGAAACCCGCCCAACTTCCACAAAGTGGAATCATTAAATTAAAAATGTAAACTTTTCTCTTAGCAAGGTAATGGGCATCCCGATGTAGATAAATAGATGAAATAGCTGCAAAAAGGAGCATTTTCCTGTTCATTAAATTTTCCTTCGCTTTTTATTTCGACCCCTGGTGCTAATTTTGTTGGAATTCACGCCCCTCAGCTCCACCCGCTAGGGCTCAATCACAGAAATTTTATATCCGGAATTAAATAAGTACCCAACCGAATTACGAACAAAATTTAATATTAGCTTATTTTTAAACAAGTATCTTACTTAATTAATCTTATGCAAGGTAATATTTATACCAGATTTTTCACTTTATACATTTTTTGATACCAATATGCTTAGCATTTATTGAAAAACTTTGATACTGCACTACGTGTGGGTAAGTTTCAAAATCTTTAAAATGTCACTCAAGAAATATTTTCATCAACATCAACTTATTCCGAGGGTGATTTATGTTGTTAACTCGATTGTCTATAAGATCAAGCTGTAGAGACTCCACAGGAAACGTCAGCGAGGTCGGTAGCAAATGCAATTATTGCTACTAATATGCCGTCTGCACCAACACCCGCTACCACCCTGATGCTTCGAGCGATACTTCTCTCTAACTGTTTATGAAGATCATTTAAAAGTTTGTTATCATGGTGCTTTACTAATCGTTTCGAGAAACAAAATGTATTCCTTATAGCTAAAAGCAATTATAATATTTAGCTTGAAGGATAGTAATTTAAGTTCAGGATAGTTTTGTAGGAGTTTAAATATAGATCTTGAAGTGTATTTATTATGTAACCTCTTAAATATCATCAATAATAAGAGAATAATATCCAAAAGTACTTTTAATACTATCATATCTACGGACAATTGTTCATGATATCAAATCGGAAGATATTGATTGGTGCAAATAAGGAAATCGAATTATTCAATGTCCGCCCTTCATTTGTTTTCGCTCCCCTACAGCAAGAGATGAAGAAATTCTTTCTGAGTTTTCGATTACTTGTCCAATTAATTTTATAGATTCATTTGTCTCAGATGCTTTGAAATATTCATTCGATGAACTTCATCGAATCACATTTATTTATTTGTCCCGATGAATATCACATCAGAAATAAATTGCGACTTAAAATATATGACGAATAACCAGTGTTCTATAAACTTATGATATGCATACACATTTCTTAGATACTATAATTTTAATACTATCTATTCATAAATAGTTTTATAATTAAACATTATGACTTAAAGTTAATTTGATTTTTATCGTTGCCGATACTTTGTATGGTGACTTTAAAAAAAAAAGAATTAAAGAAACCTGAGTGATGAATGACATAAAAAATATTAGTATATGAAAAAAATATATTAACTGAGCAATATGTTTCATAGACTTGTTCTCTACTTCGATAATCTTCACCCTCGTGACTTGAAACATACACGCGTGGGTTAGGGAAGGTTTATACTGCTCGGGGTACTGTGATGAGAGGGAAAGTTTCCGTATCTTACGCATCCGCGCGCAAGTGGGTGAGTGCGGTTACCGGCAACCAATGCACCAGCCATTCATGACATAATTTACCAGAGGCCTCATTAAACACGGGAATGATGCACTCGCTGTGCATGTAAATTATGATTATGATTGATTGATGTAACGATTTATTGTATTCTTCAATTAACTGTTCTTTGCATCGGCTAAGCTTCGATATTATCAATATATCATATGAATGTGTTTTTAATAATCTGCTTTCAATCTTAACTAACCAACGTATAAAAACTTTCTCTATAATTGATATTTGCAATGTTTTCCACGTCTCTTGTTATAAAACTTTATTTACTTAGTTTGTTTTACAATTCGTCTTTAATAATAAAGTAAAATTCGTAACTTTGTAAATTTTAATAGCATGTAATTAATGTTCAAAAATAATATTAATCCCTGTTAATTTGCTGTTAAAATTTAAGGCTTTTCCTACTCGGATCGTCCCACATCTCGATGACTCTTTTTTAAGCTTTATTGTACCTTTACTATCTCGAGTAAACTCCAAAGAGCCTCGAAAAACTCTATGGTATATTTAAAAAAATGCAAAATCAATATTTTTTTTAAAGTTTTATATTTAATTATTAAAATTCTAGGAGAATCAGAATGCATATCTGGATAGATTTTTTTTAAGCAGTGCGCTGCTTTATTTACGTTTATTACAAATTGATATTGATAAAATTATGATTATGAAGAATCTACGAGTATATTTAATACGTCAAACAAAAACTTTGTACCCCTTTTTACGAACATTGCGCGAACGGTATACGGATATGCATAAATATATATAAAATCAATTTTAATAGAAACATTGATTTGACACACATAGACATAATATTATACTCTTTTGTTGATTTTCAGTCTGTAATCAAATTGAAAAATTAAAATAAGAAGGTTCTATATTTTCATTATTTTTTGGTTTTCTTTAATTTAATTTAGATTTTTAATAATGGTCGAATTTCGACCTCTGGGCGACCACTAGTAATTATAATTTTACAAACCGAAATACCTCAGTGGATACAAGACATAGACCTATACCGAGTATAGCTGGTTTAGATCGATACATATTAATTTCTTAAACCTCAGTATGAAGGTTACATTGACAACAACAAGTGTTTTTCAGACTTTTCAGAGTCAACAGTCAACCTAAGTTATAATTTCACAAACAATAATTGTTTCTTGCCTGGATGTTAATAATTACAGAGTAACTTACCTTGCTTTGGAAAATACAATAAAATGTCAATTACGATTGTTAACATCAAACACTTGATAACAATCGTTATTCTTTGTTACTCTTATCCTCCCACCCGTGGTGCAGAAGCGTGTTGGATTATACTTCAACCCTTTTCTTGCACAGGGGAAGGATTTTGACAAACTATGAGACTTACTTTGACTGTTTTTAAATAAGTACAATTATAGTAATTTCTTACTGAATATAGTATAAATGTAAATATTTTCATTAAATTCTTACATCTAGTTATTGATTGATACGGCTACTCTTTTCATAAAATTGAGATTTAAGATGTAAAAGTTTAAATTGAATTAATTCACTATTATGAAGAAAATACTTCAAATACTTAGTCAACCTTATAAATTAATAAAAATATTTAATTCAAAATGATAATACAATTTTATTAATTGTGATAAAATTATAAAATGAAAGTAAATATTTATGAAAATAAAACCAATTGTTATTATAATATAGTAGGTACCTACAACGACCAGACGTCACCTCGGGACCCTTTTACAAAACATTTTCATTCTGCTTTCCGAAGTGAAAATTACCCACCGACGGTCAAAGGGTTAACGATTTAGTGTTTATTTGAATTCGTCCTTTGTTAGTATAAATGGCGTCAGAATGTAAGCTGATCCTTTGTTGTGATTTCTGTTTGTTTTGTTAAAAACCTTCCCGGTAAAGCTTTTAAGGAGGTAATATTCCGCGTGTCTTTAATAACATATCCATTAAATATCATAAATTCAATATAATTGTTCTTAAAAAAATCAAAGCATTATTTTTGATTTGGTTTTGTTTTATCTAATAGTACCTGGGTGACCGAGCTTAGCTCGGTATTATTTAAATAAAAAAAGTCATGAGTGCAATTAGAAAAAAAAAAGGAAAAAAATAATCGATCTGGACACATGGGGATTTGAACCGTGGTCTTCTCGGTCGATTCTGACCGGCCGATGTCCCACCTGTGCTATTAAAACTTTATTGTCAACTGCGAAATTTACCTTTGTATTCTAACGATATTGTAGCCATTTTTTCATTGCCTAAAAATAGGGATAAAACGACATTTTTTAAAAATGAATCCTAGCTATATCGATTTATTGCCCCCGAAATCTCCTGCATACTAAATTTCATGAAAATCGTTGGAGCCGTTACCGAGGTTAGGATTATATCTTATATATAAAATTCTCGTGTCACAATGTTAGTTAAAATATTCCTCCGAAACGGCTGAACAGATTTTTATGAAATTTTGTATGCATATCGGGTAGGTCTAAGAATCGGCAAACATCTATTTTTCATAGCCCTAAGTTATAAAGTGGGGGGAATTTAGGGAGTTAATAACGTATATGGAAAAACAACGTTTGTGGCGTCAGCTAGTATGTATATACAAGAATTGCTCGTTTAATAGTATTAGATTAGGATACCATGTGTTTATTCTTACATCTCGATTAAAACTAAGATTATACAATTCTAAATAAATATTTATTAATTCATTGTTTTATTAAGTATTCAGATGTGATATTGAATGACACAGATCTAATTTGGAGTCCATTAGTTCACGTTCATTTTACATATTATCTCTATTCCTCTGGACGAGCGGCAGCTTAAAGGTTTAAAAAATATTTGACGTAGGTTGAATTACCGCTTGTCTCATGGTTCGAATAATAATTAATATGAATATTAGCTGTTTTAAATATTCTTGTCTATTATTATAAATCAATAGTTCTCTATTTTTAAAACCGTGAATTTTAAAAGTATCGATGTGTACATTTTACCAGATGTGTTCTTAAATAACAATGGGAATCGCAGTAATCGATGCAAAATCTATGACACGTACGGAATGCAATAGCAAGGTTTCAGCGTTGTTGTGATCGACTAAAACATGAGAGCGAACGGAATACATCTTTGTGTTCTTTTATAAGTACCACAGCATGGCATCATTCCTCAATGAGGTGTCTCAGTGGGGAGCCTACAGTAGCTCCGCGGTCTCTTTTTGTGCGGCCAACGTTTTATCAAACATGTTAATGGCCGGCTTTATGATGCCAACAAAAGAAGCGTGCCAACGGAGGCGTTAAATCCTTTACGATTTGATGATGATGATCACGAATTTGTCATGGGATCATTTTGGACTCTCGTTATTGCTCATGCGTACACTAAAATCCAATGAATGTCACTATTGTTATTTCGTTTTTAAGGTCCCATCCCGTAGCCTTTTTTATTAAAATACTGTGTTACTTACCGAACTCGTAAAGCTTTTAACACTTCAAACAAAATAATAATCACACATTCATGCTTATAAAACTAAACATAAATAAATGCTTTTAAATATACAAAAACTAAACTACTGATAACAACTTGTAAATTTATCTGTGATTCTTTTAGGATTTCGTTACCAATATCAAATTATAGAAAGGGTGTAACCTGGAAGCAAAACAACGACAACTAACAATCACCCACAATTGATTCTGATACATTAAACAGTAAATAAAAAAAAACACACCATCGAACATGTGCATTCGATTTTATAAGGAGAAAATGGCCAATCAAGCAATTAAAAAAATGACTCAATAAATCGATGAATGTCAAGGACAGATGGAAAATTTAAATCTTAACTATATGGATGGAATTTGCAAAATAATAAAAATAAAACATTTATTACACACATTGATAAGCAATTTTGATGAAAAATAATACTGTGCTTAAAAATCCTGCGACCCGGGTGTGTAGTTTCATCGTGTGGTCTTCCAAGCTAACCCTTTGGCCTGCGACCGAGCAGTCTAGTGGCCGAGCCCGCCCGAACGTTTCCGAACGTAACCGAATCCGGCCGAACGAAACAGAACGCGCGAGAGACTTAGCGACATACCTGTCTGGCGCTTTCATTGACAGGCACCTGAAATGAAGAAAAAAAAGCCATCCAATTCGTTGAATATTTCAAATTTAAGTAAAATTTTGACTCGATATTCTTTTTAATTGACACAGATAAATTTACATGCATATTAGAGCTAAAAAAACTAATATAAATAAATAAACAAAAAAAAAAAAAACTGTAGCAAATGTCAAATAAATAATATTTTTGAGAGTAGAAACAAAGTAACGGGAGCCTATCTCGTTTAAAAAGTATCATATGATCAAAAAATCGAAAAAGAGTTTACTTATGATAGAGGATAGAGGCAAAAAAAAATGAAATATAAAAATTAAAAGTAAACATTCAAAAAATGAACAAACAATACTGTGGCAAAAACAGTTAAAAACAACATTGCAAGATGTATTAGGACAGTTGTTAAAATATAGGGTAGCATGGAACGGCTTGACTCCGATGATATTGTGCGCCTGCACGCGATCTCGTCGTGTTTGTACTCTGCCATTTCATACATTTAATTCGAATTATTTCATATTCATTATAATTTCTCCCTAAAACTTATGTTTCGGCATAATATATGGATGTTCATAATAATTTATGTATATTAATGTATGAGCAGTACAACTTTATTAATATTCTTACTATAAAAAAGAAGATCTTCTTAACAACTTAATGAGAGTACAATTAATGATACTATTTGAAAATAATTACATCGGTATTCAATAATCCATTACAAAAATTGACAGTAAAGAACGATAATAACCTAATTCCAAACGTATGGTAAATACTTCGTGATTTCCAATAAAAGGGAAACAAAAGTATATTAATAAATTGACCAATTAATATTGAGTCATTACGGTATTGTGCTGCCCTATCCCAATGGACAAATTTATTAGATTATTACCGGACGAGATCACGCAAACGAAATCGTAAAATTAAAGGAAGTCAATTTGGTTAAATTGAATCCAATTCCATAAATTTCTTTCTTATTAAATCAATCAATAAGGATGTACTGCTTGTATGTAAGTATCGAATGACAAATTTATGCCAATGTAGATTTTTTGAATTCCTTATATGTTTTTATTTACTGTTATGTTATGCATATCAGATAATACTTTATCCGAATATAAATATTGACTAAAATTACTATATTTAATAAAAATAATCTATATAAATAAGATGTCATGACGATAAAATCAATTTAGGCGGAACAAAATAGCAATGAATATATTTCGTTCGGTTACGTATTGCAGATCAAACAATACACTTCGCGTGTACGCTTGTAAGGCCTTCGATGACTATCGTTTTGTGTTATTTCGTTGGCTAGCTCTTTTCTCATCGATATTATAATCGACGGCACTTACAACGCAGATAGCGGAGCATACACGTAATAAATTCAAAAGGAAACGTACTCAAAAAAAACCAATCTATCAATATTAGAACACAAAAAATAATGCAAGTCAGTTAATAATCCTGAATCGGCAATCGACAATGGAAATAAAGTCACAGTCACTTTTTTAATAATGGCAACTCAGTTTTCTTTTTTATCGCCACCCTAGCTTCGTTTGACATTTAAACCGGCTGATGACTTGGCCGCCATGATTGATCGCCACGATTCACTAAATAAGTGCAATTTAGCGTTTATTTTCCTTTCTATTCACTACGATATGTTATTATGAGCTACAACTGTATTAATTGTAATATTTCCAACATCTATGTTCCACATAAAATTTTATCGAATAATTTGCTCTAAAGTACTTGTTACTTTTGATAAAAACATGAAGGTAATGATGAAGAAAAAAATTAAAATTTAGCACTTAATTTGTCTGATATTCATTTGTCAATTTGAAATGTCATTCAAATCACATATTTGAAATAATATGCCATCTGAGCAGTCAAATGATTTTTCGACGCGTTTCATAAAGTACAAATTAAAATTCCTATCTCACATCGAGATTGAAGATGGTTCCCAGACAAGAAAAAGCGATTTTAAAACTAAGATGATAATAATTAAGAGTCAATTTTGGTTACGATATCAGGAAAGACAAAATATAATGACTGACCGAATACAATTTATCATCGAACCAAGTATCCGCCCAAACCGTAACTAATGTTTTGTAAATAAATTGACCACGATACGAATTCTCTTAAAATCAACTTCAAACGATACAATTATGATTTAATCTTCACTTTTATTTTATTAATAAATAAGTAATAGTTATATTAACATATTTTTATTAACAACTAGCTTTCCTGACGAAATTCGTACCGGCATCTTTTTATTTTCTTGAATTTAATTATGTAATAATTTATTATAAATTTCCGTTAAACCGTTGTAAAAAAAAACCAAATCTCTTTCGAGACTTATGCTTACCCTTCGACGATATTTTTATTTATTTCGATTAATTAAAAATAATATTAACATAGTTTTATTCATAATCTGATAGAATGCTGAAATTTTTATAGATAATTAAAAAAAAATAATATAAGTTGGTACCACATATTATATTAAGTGTAAATGGCAGGTCCCATCGTAACAAATAAATTAAGTTTGACAGTTCATAAAATTAGATTGATATGTTCTAGGCTACACGTCCAATTGAAAGTGATATGTCGGGATGTGGGGGTCTAGTATCCTTTTTGAGCCTATTTAACTATTTCGAATATATTCACAACTTATATGTATAATTCAACTAGACAAAATATAAAACTAAATTTAAATTCAACATAAGTTAAAAAATTGTAAGTTTTTTTATTTACCAGAAAATGTAAATTAAAAATCTTAAAAACAAAAAGTACAGTATAACTAAATAAAAATGAGTAGTGTAACCCAAGTAGATGTTACTTTTAGTAGAAATTTCAAAATTTTATTAAAGCATATCTATCGAATATTTTTGTATCATTAAATCTTTTACGTACCTACTATCAATTTTATAGGTTGAGACAACGTTTACAGTGCAACAATAAACTACATAACAAAAAAAATTAACCCTTAAAAACATACGTTCTTATTTTACAACACAAAATTATACGTTGTTTATATTACAATTATACTGGTACCTCATTTATCAAAAGAGATTATTGAAATCGGCGAGACTAACTCGAAAAATAGAAACTGGCAATGATCTCAAGGGTCTTTATATTACAGAACTCTCAATCAAAGTGAAAAATAATTACTTTCCACCCCTTTTATAAATTTACAAAATTAATAAATGTTAGTTATAATACGGCTGTTACTCTTATCGGATCAAATTAATGGTGATATATCTAATAATGACTATACATAAAGACAATGAATTCTTAATAGTAAATTCAATTTAAACTTCCTTAACTATAAGTTACTTGTTCTTATTTAGTAAGACGCTGCAATTTTAAGACAACTTCAAGTCAGTATAAAATAATGCATTCATTAACTACAACACAGTATGAATATTAGGTACAAATGAAAAATGTCTGAATTCTTATTTTTTTATTCCAAAACACGTAAAACAATATAAAAAGTCGCATACCGCAGCTGCCTCTAAAACAAACTTTTAAAACCCATTACAAACGTTTTTCGAGAAAAAAAAAATGGTGAATTTATCCTCCCGAAACACTTAATTTTCCGACATTTGCGACTCGACTCAGGAAACAACCCAATTTGTACATTACTTCTTACTCGGATTCAGGTTACAGGTAAAGGTATTACTTCACAGCGAGATATAATATTTAATGATGTTTATTTAGTATTTTTTTTTTTTATATTATAAAAATATAGATACGTGCGAGCATATTAGAATTTAAAAATGATATTTGGGCCCAGCAAGGTTTTTTTTTTCTTCCAAGTCCCGGACGTGATTCGAGTCTGTAGCTACAATTTCTCTTTCCTTCCAGTTCTATCAATCCAGCACGGTAAGGTTATATACGCTTAAAGTAAATATTCTGTGCTACTAAAAAATTTAATTTAATATAATATATGTATAACATTAGAACAATTGACTTTTTTTATTCGTCTTAAGGTGATCAGTACCTAATTTTTAAACGAAGTTTCTTACGGCAGGCTTGACATTGAGACTAAAACCGTAAGAAAAATATATAACTGAAGTGACTTAATATCAGTCACACGACTGTATTATATGACGTTTGTAAAAAAAAATCTTACTAGTAAACTTTTTTTTTAATTAATTATGTAATTTTATACTGTCAACAAAAATAAATAAAGACACATGTTTTTTTATTTCACTTAATAGTTTGAATTATTATTGTTATTATTATTTTGATTGAATTATTTTATTTTACGGTATTTGTTATTTTCTAAAATACTAAATTTCCTAAATACTTTTATGTACTTAATAAAAACTAATCCTCAAAATTAAAAAAAAAAAATCAAGAACTAGAAAATGTATATAAAATTCAAGATTTTTTTTTAAATTGTGTTTCTTCTATGGTTCCTGGTGTCCCATGACACCACATAATTTTATATCATTCGTTTATAAATCATTATAAATAAAATAAAGCTGTTAAGATATTTAGACTCATTTTATTAGTCTTTCTTAATTAAAAACTGTAGTTGTAAATGTCAAGCAATCTGAAAAGTATCCAAACTAAATAGGTATGTAGTGTTATGTAAGTATAATAAAATGTATAATTATAATTACCTGTAAGTCGTTAAAAATGAACTCATGATACCTACAATTTAATTATACTTTTTGATCAGAAATATTTTAAAGCGCTTCTTTCACTGTAACAGCTACCTTACCTTACCCCTTTTATTATTGGTGCAAGTAGAAAATCCTTTTTACTTTTCTTATTTATTACACTCTAAAGAAATATTATATCCGAATCGTTTAAGTCCTTGCTCGGTTCTTGTAATCCTAAGATTAGAATGTTTTCCTACGGCTAATTAAAGGGGTATCTTTCAAAAATAATAAATCATTTTCACGTTTCTTTTATATATATATTTTTTCTCTAATGTGTCTGTTTATTTCACTAATATTTTTGTCGTTAAATATAGACAGTCCTTTAGAATAAATATCTTATATCTTAAGTTAATACTAGATACTATTAAAAGTAAATAATGCAAATAGTGCTTTGCTGTAACCGTCTTATATAATGACTCAACAATAGTAATTTAATTAGTCAAGAAACGTTGCAAGCCTTATTGAAGATATACACTTCAGGAACATAACCCTCCATTGGACAAGGTAAGTCTTGAAACGAGAGAGCTGCATAGCGCAACGGGAGCGATTAGCTGCAGGCATCGACCGAGTGCGTGCTCACGATTTGTTTCAAATAAACAGCAATAAATCTGCACTTACTAAATTTCAATTAAACGAAATTATGCTTTATTTAACTACTACAAAGGTATTAAATCCTTAAGTCATTTACAATTGAACGCATTCTACTATCAAGTTGGTAGTCTGAACAGTATAAGGAAGATCTTGTCTTAGCTAAGAACCAGTTCGTATTGAATATGATTGCAAACTATAGCCTAGTTCTTGAGTAAAGTTTGCTTTGAAGTAGCAAAATTATGTTACAACCTTTTTAATACTAGATTTATTAAAATGGTTAAACTTTATATATAAAAAAAATGGTTGGAAAACGTATGAAATGGTTCAACTGCTAGTGCCTATGTAAGAGGGGTCTTTAGAAAAGAAGTTTTTAATTAGGTAATACTGGTTATGTAAATTTTGATTCTTATTGATGTCTAAAGGATGTCTATCTCGCAAATTTTGATAAACAAGAGTTTCTTCGTATGAGATTGAAAGCATCCATTCTTAAGATTTTGCATTATTTTTGAGTCTACAAAAAGACTGTTTTTTTTATTTATTATAGGTATACCTAATCTTAACATTTATACTTACTATACCTTAGAACTTATAGAAATTCTCTACCCATCTTCTAAACCATTTTAAAATCAAATATTTTTTGTTCATTACTAAAAATCAAGATCTTATATTTGAATTTTGTATACAAACAAACGCGTTTACTGCACAACGAAAAGAATTAAGTAAAATGAAGCCATTTTTCTTCATATCAAAATATTGCGGCATCACGCAAACCACAACTTTTTTTCCTAATAAGTTTAAGTATGATGTATGGTTGTGTCTCTACTTCGACTACGGTCTGTACCTTCTTTACGTATAGATAATAATATTGTATCAAATTCCAGTCTGTTAGTAACGAACAGGTCATGCTTTTTTATAAATAAGATGTAGAAACATAAGTTGTCTGAGAATTAAAGTGCTAAGTTCATCAAACAGACAGACACTTCATAGGATAATTTTAGTAAGATCTTCTAACTTTTTAAAAGCAAAATAATCCTACTTAAACTTTTTAATAAAATCAATTTAAAAATTTCTTTATTGAAGTTGACTTCAAAACAAATTTTTCAATCGTCATATTTCAATTTTTCAATCAAATACAATTAGTCGTAAATATGTGTTGATCTGTTACGTGTACATAATTCCTAGGAAAATAAAATTTTCAGTAAGTCCACGTACAAAAATGTATTTAATTATCTTACAAGTAGAACAAATATTATAAATAAAATTAATAGTAGCGTTCGTTTGTTTATTAAATTGTAATTGAAACATAAAAAAAACGTGTGTAAAATCTACAAAAAACTCCCATATAACTTATCATATATCATAATTTTGCCATTTATAGTTCCGGCTGGCATTTGAACGATATTAAGACATCAGATATTATTACCAAGGGAGGGAAAGCACTTTGTTTAATTCAGGAAAACGTATTTCTAGGTATTACGTATGCATTTGTATACAAATGTGTTATATTCCGTTTTTTCATTCAAATTTGTTAATTACAGCAGTTGAGTATAGATAGTACTGTATAATATGTGACGTAAAATATTCTTAAATATTGCATAAAGTATTAAAGAAAGCGAATGAACGAAAAGAAGATGTAATAATTTCGGAAAAGAAACACCTCATCGAAAATTATAATGTAACGATTAAAACCAGTAAACAATGTTGTAAGCTACAAGTCGATCAGTGAAAATTATTAATTAACGAGCACGAGCGAAACGTCCGAGCAATCCGTCTGAAACGAGGCGAGTGAACTACTATCGAACCGATAAAAAACCGAGCCAACGTAACAATACACTCACTGGCGCCGAGCTTCGCGAACATAAACGCGCATGAGATGTCTCCGACAGCGGGATCGTTACCAAAGCACACTCAACCCTGGATTACGCTACTTGCTGCTAAACAGATTTAATGCCCCACGATAACAAACAAACATGTCGCATTGTGCCCCCATTACTAATAACACGTCCTATGTAAATTAAGTGAAACGTGTACGCCGGTGATTCGCCGAACGACCCGACAGTGTGTATTTCAAGTTGTTTGATGTTCAATTGACACGAAACTACTTACGAAACTGCACAATAATTAGAACTGTTAACGAATAAAGAAATACCTGAGAATTCTGATTGTCAGATAAAGCAGCGATTGTATGGGATTGCATATTGAAAAAGCATGCAACAGAGATAAGCGTTACATGCTTGAGCGACGTAAAGGCATCGTCAAGGCACTGGTTAATTGCATTTCCTACTGTGTTACTACATGTGTATAACGTGCTCTGCTGCTATTTAGATATGCAGTTTTGTTAGACATTTTTATAATTTTAGTACGACGACTATCTTCTATATCTCTGTTATGTATTAGCAGTTGCAAAATTATGGCATGATAAATGAATAGAAAGGAATTTTAAAAATATCGCACGAGAATATAGCCAGCGATTGAAAATAAAATTGCATTATTTAAGAACTCTCGAAATGTGAATGCATCGATACGACAATGTTATCGATTTTGTTTTGATCGGATTAGACATATTCTAGTTTATGAATAAATATAAAAAAATTGCAAGTTGTAAACAAAATAATATATTTTTCATCTCGTCTTACGAATAAAATAAACACGTTTATGCCGTAAAGGAAAACGTCTATATTAAATATTAACTACTACAGGAAATCGAGATATCTTCGATTATAATAGTCTCAGTGATACTTGTATAACATAAAATTATTATTTATTTATTTTTTTTTGTTCTTCGAATCCGTTGCACCGCAACCGCCCTGCCGCAGTGGACTACGGAATAAATGTATGATTTCTGCCACGCTTACATACGCCAATCGTGATGCCCGCTGACCACAAATTGTAACATTAGTCGCGTTTAGACCTTGATTGATGTTATATATTAGTAATAATGAAACCATTAAATTAATTCTATAAACCACATCTGTACATACACATACATATATATTATACATGTATTTTTTCGACCTTAAAAATATACACATATTAAATTTTGAGTAATATTTATCACTAGTTGAAATAATTTCAAATAAGCAAATAATAATTAAATCATTTTACTAACAGTTACTGCATACTTTTTTGTAAGAAAACATAGTAATAATAAAATAATCCTATAAATTACATACGCGGTGTCTTTGACATTAACAAACAATTTGAAAAAGAGTCTATTCATAAATTTTTCCTGTAATGATAAGAGTAGATTAGGCCACCGGGATAGCAGGATGTGGAGATAATCTTGTTTGCTCTTCATTGAGCAAGTGAATCTCACTACTTGCTTTAAAATTACATTCCCTCGAGATAAGGAAACTAAGTTAATGCATTTTATGATGAAATGAATTTATTAAATGTATTCTTGACAAATTATATCGATTAAATCGTTGAAAGAACAAAAACAAGACGTATCACGTTATAATCTTGAATAAAACAAACAATTTAACATACAGAATGAGTACAATAGTATAAATCAAGTTTTTCAACGAGCTTAACGTATTAAACATCAGATATCTAGTTATAGCATGTTTACATGCAACACGACGATCGCTAGAATCGCATAATAGAGTATAGGCGAGAAACAAAACTATTCACTGGACAATAGAGACATATGATTCGTAACAATGCATATGTATAGGAATTTTAATTGGAAATGTGAGTGAATGTTTAACTGCTTTGATTAAGTACATTTTCTATCCTGTCTTCGTTAGATTCCTACTGAGATATGAATGCTTTATTACCATCGATTACCATATACTTGTTACGAACTGTAATTAGTAGATTAAACAAATAGCTAAAGTACTTTATATATTAATCTATCCATCACAAATAATTTATTAAACTGTTGAAAGTTTTTTCAACATTTTAATATTAATTCATTAAGTACACAATTTGTATCAGAAATATATTTCCTTGGGTGTAGGTCCTAAAATTAAAAGAAAATTAACGATGAGTCAATTACACCCCAAAACAAAATGGCGTGGAATGTCAGTTATAAAAAAATGAGCCAAGGGTTGGCGAATTTCTTTCCGGGTCTGTACATTTATTTAATTAATTACATTCTTACGATGGGGCCCTCCGTCCGAATGTCCGAATTATTTGAGTTCTTTTAACATGCAATAACTTTGTATTGACAGAAAAGAAAAACTTTAACATACTATAAGTCTTTTAAAACCTAACACAGAGTTCATTTAAATTTTGTGAATGTTCTATCGTTAGCTAATTATGTTAAATCAGATACATAAGAAATACTAAAGATCATAATACTTTGTCAGACAATTTATAAAACGTTGATTTTGATAAACAAATAATATTTTGGAAGGGTTCATGTTACGAGTCACTTTGCAACAATCTCGCTTGTAATTATGTTAGTCTGACAAAAATGGGGGCTTTACAAAGACATATGCATTAATAGACACAACAAAAATAAATTTATAATAATTAATAGCAGTAGAATTGTGTTACCTGTAAAAACCTTTTTTCTATCTTGCAAAAATAATATCGTAATATTTTAGTGGATTACGATTATATGGATTACGATTATATTACGATTTATGCAGTAATTTGATAATATAATAAATATTAAATATATTTACAACATACATACACGGTCATCTGTTCCTGAAGTAAGCTTAATGCTTGTGTTATATAACAGTCGACTGGTAAAACCTGAAAGCCACATTTTTTTTTTCGATAAACATACATATAAATACGGCTACGGCAGTAATGAATATAGCCACCCCCTCTCTTCCCGTGGGTGTCGTAAGAGACGACTAATATTTACACCCAGACTCGGGGTGGGAATCGAACCCACAACCCCGGAGCATAAAGCAGGGTCACTACAAACTGCGCCAACGGACTAGTCAATAACGAACGTGACTTCGAATCACTTCGTATTTTGTAATTAAAAATAATAATATTTACTGTTTATACACTTGTTGTAAGTGTAAAATAAATAGAAAGTCATTTTTAACAGTTTTTTTTTCAAACCATAAGTCATTTAGATAAAAAATATATACTAAAATTATTTTAGTATCATTCAAGTGTGACATGTTGTTCGTACCCTCTATACGTTTGTATGCCTACAACACTCATGGGTAAAAACACACGAAAATGAAATATAAAATAAAAAACTGCCAAATCATATCGCTGTTACATCTCGAATGAACCTTTTTTTATTTCAATTTTCGAGGGTGCGCTAAACATTCGAGCGAACTCTATTATTCGGTGCGTATACCGTTGTGACGTAAGCACATTCGATTCAACAGCCGTTTGTTATTAAATGTAATAATATATATCATAACGTATTCATATCTACAATCTCAATGGATACGCCAATTTTATTATTACGGGTACGCGAGATTGATATTTTGCGCTTTTTACCACATGTTGAGAACTTTTTATTGCATTTTTAGCATATGTACATCTGCATTTGGTTATACAGTTATTTTTTTATCGTAACATATTATTATTTAAATTTTTATACGTATAAGAATAGTTTTTAGCTGAGGTAGGGTACAGCAGGAAATTTTCTGCTCAAAATCTGGAGCAGCCCATCTGGGAAAGTACCTCGACTTTACAGAAGATTACAGTTCAATAATACTAGGCTAGGTGACCACAGTTCCTCGGGGTATTAGGGGTAGCGTCAGCAACACGCTTTCACCAAAGTATTCCTGGTGTTTCAGGCCTCTAGGCTACGGTAATCGCTCACTATCAGGTGAGCCGTACAATTTTTGACGACCTAGCTGTGTAAAAAGAATGTAAAAATTGTCTTAAAAAGATTGACATATAAAAGATCAAAATTCTATCTGTATAGGTATACATATGTTGCTCTTGACATAGTGTTTATTTTTCGGTATTCCGTTTTATATTTTTTAGTTTCTGACATGTAGCCTTTGTTTCTTATAATGCTACAGTCAAAGTCTGTCAAGTGTACTTCGTAAAATAAAAATATACTGACATTTTTATTTTTGTTATATATTATAATTATAGCTAATTCCATAGGTGTATGATATTTTATGCTTACATGAAATTAAAAATAATTTTGTCGGTGGCTCTGTTTTAATTACGGTCATCAGACCGCATGGTTTCTCTTATTAGCTAATTATATAATCAAGTAACACAACCTTTCTCAAAAAAGTCAATTAAATGAGACGTTTATGTTTATTCCTATCCTATCTCTCCCTCTCTCTCTCACTGATCTCTTAGCATTCTTAGCATCGAATATGATTTTTAAGTAAACTAATAACTTAGCTGAAACGATTTATTATAACGATTATTCTTTTACGTATTACACCATTTCCTATTTACCACAAAATGTTTCATTTGCATAATAGCTTTATTCCTGCCATTACTATTTTAGTAAATATTCTGATTCGTTCGAGCTCGCCGGGGTCGCACGCACAACAAACATAAAGACAATCTGTACACGGCGACCATTTATGTAAATATAAATCTACGATAGCAGCTATTATGAAAATTGTAAATACGAAGCGGGAGTGGCTTGTATTTATATAATTCTTGGGTGTGGTCGCTTTGGAAAATTATTCGATTCGGGCACGTCCGTTTATAATTTGCCCTTCATCCTCAAAAATGATATGCCCTAATGTATAGATACGTATTATTAAAATCGCGAAATACAATAAAGCGAAAACGTAACGAATTCTCATAGCGTATTATTAATAATTTCGTGTTTAATCAACAAAACATCAGAAAGCAATGAGCTCTATTAAGAGTCCGATAGAATTTCTCATTTCATTCGTCTTAAGTCGTCAAAAACAAAGTGCGGCCGTCAACGGTGGTGTTATTAACGCGTCTTAATAATTACAGAGCACATCAATCAGAGGGCATATGCAGATAGAGCGTTTTGTGCGAGTCAGCACGCACTCGGCCCACTGTGCAACCCTTTCTTTGATATCTATAATGATATTTCGAATGAAATATTTAATTTAAAAAAAAGTTATTCGGGTTGTAGTAAACACGTGGGAATATAATACTTTTCTTTTTAAATTAATTTACTGTGTATGGTGTTTGATTTGTTATTTAAATGTGCGTTTTATTTCATGATATTTATTCGTCTTATACATTGCTTAGTTTAACTTTTCTCTAAATAAATTTAAGCTGAATTTTAAGCTAGCTATTATAAAGGTTTGTGTTTGAAAAACTGCACACGTTAGATTAATTAATTAATATTAACCAGTTTCTGGGGTGGTAAACTACATAAAGTAACATCAATAAAAGAAAGATAAATAGACGTTGACGAATTCCATAATTAAATACTAGGCTTTTGGAGGCGGAACTCAGAAAATAAACAAATAAAACATAAATCGGCGTCAAAGTTGTTTCATCAGATAACAATGACAGGCACAATTCGCCTAGAACGCCGCAATTGGCAGCTTTTAAAAGAACAATGTATAGTTTAAATTCCCCAAACCTAATTTCCTTAGATGAGAACCAGTCACTAAGCAGAAATGTTACGCTATATCATTTTAATAAATTAACTTACACGTTCGTTCACTTTAACAAACAAATGACCAGTGCGATCGAAGTTAATTTTACGCTTCTCCTATAAAAATTGTTATTTATATCCATATCATTAAAGTCTAAAAACATATTTTGTAATAAAATTTAGACGGCTATTGCGAGCACTTTTGAGTTCGAGTTCACGTTACGTTCCATACATCTATAAAACATGTGCGAACGTATAAAAATAGTTTACAGTGTTGTCTGTGTATCATAATCGAAAGCCGTACTAATCCGATGTTTCATAACCGGGAAAATAATAATTAGTCTTTCGGCCCTGACAGAGTATTGTGATCTCAGTGGGCCATCGCGCACGCGTCAATATTTGACGGACATCTTCACGTGATCTTACCAATCATCACTGCATTATATTGTCACGACTAAATTTGTTTTACTATCAACACCGAAAGCATTTACATTCATCACATATTGAACTCTAATCCCCTTAGAGTTAGAGTTTCTTTTCCTACAGCAATATTTTAAAGTTCAACTTAAATTGGTCTAACTCCACTACTCTGTCTTTGAGAGCAGACTAATTAAGTTTTTAAGACTATTGAAATTCAATGGTGATTGGCAGATGGCGCTAGAGGCTTTTTAAATGGATATGTTATTTCAATATGAGATTAGTTATCTTCTTTTTTGAAATGCTATGACCATGATTGTTCAAAAATGAAGCGCTATGAAATATTTTGAACACGAACATTTTTATTGTTGTCAATATGAGTATTACGAAACTTCATTGTGGTGAATTACGCAAATATGCACGACGACATTGCTCCGAGAATTGAGGACTTGTGCGTCGTCACGAACCAGTTTTGTATGCAGCGCCACGTTTGTTAAGGACTGATTTCAGTCGCTACCCTATTTCCATTTTTATTAAATAAACAAGAATATATATATATATTTTTTTACATTCAGTGTTAATCCATTTACATAAATACACTAATCACATAATTCGAGTCACAGACACGATCTACGACAGACCGACAAACAACAAGCGGGATATAAAGAATCCATCAACATCAGCGCAATACCGATCTCGAAATCCGCCATCAATCATAAAACATCAGAAAGGATTAAAATCTACGTTGCACCTTCCGAAGCTCGAGTACCCTTGTTTTTCTCTAACCCGTAAATACTGAGGGGCGTAAGTATAGCCCGGGGGCGGTAAATATTACAGAGGGGGGACGGGGTGTACCCCCGCCCTGAGGGGGCACTATCCCTTATCGCGAGCGTTACCCTCGCGCGCGACCGCTAGACCGCCAAAATGTGGGGCAAATCGATGCCTCTGCCCCATTTTGGTGCATCTGGACCATTATCGATTATTTTTATCAATATTATTACAACAAATATCCTTGTGTTGATCTAAACAATAATGCACACTCATTACATTAAAAATTGTAATAATGATTACATAAATATACAATTATAAAAAAACAATAAAGTTCTTTGTAAGCGAAGTAAATATTAAATTTATTGAGAAGAATATTTTAAAACTTTATATCATAGTTAATATTAGTTTGCAGCACAAGTTTATATCGTAAACAGAGACCTATAACATCGCAAGATCACAAACAAAGTAATATTAAGCGTGACAACAATAATTATTTTGTATATTTGCTCCGTCGTCGGAGTAAAATATTATTATATTGGCCATAAATTAATTTAATCGGTAAGAGATCCCTGGCCGGTACCTGCAACCTGGGGACTAGCCGTTTTATACGACTTACAACAATGTTGTGTTATCCAACACTGTATTCAATGATTAGTTATGATATAAAATGTTGGTTGTAAATCAAAACGATATTTTTACATTTTTGCTTAATTACTTTTTATTACAAAAATCTTTTACTATTTTGTGTTGATAATTGTTGGTTTTATAACATTTTAAACATTTAAAATTTAACATTTACCTATGTATTTGTATATTTCAAAGCAGTTTAAAACAATGTAACCAATCAGTAAATAAAATGGCGCGTAAATCCAGTCAAAGATTTTATGCAACAATATTATAATTATCAATATTAATTGATGCTGATTTGTACTTTTAATATGAACAAATCGTGATATATGTATTAAAACGAAAGTAATAACGTAAAGGCCATAAAACGCAATTTACTATCTTTCAACTTACAACCTCCAGCGTCCACTTGATATTCTACGAAGTTTTTATCGATTCCTTTTTAAATTGTTGCGAATGTTTTATTAGTTTTTATTACGAACCGTATATCAGAGTTTAACGAGGGACTTAAGTAGCCCTTATCTCATTTCTTTATTCGTTGTGGACGTGGAATTGTTTGCGGGTTAGTTAACTCTGAGTCTCTATGTAAGGACGCGCGCAACTATGAGCTGTTTACTTTCAGACACCGTTTCCCTACAATAATAATACTTAATAGTTTACAACTTAAGCGAATAGGTAGGTACTTACGTTTTAGTGGAAGTCTGTGTATTTCATTTTCTTTTCTGTAATTGAGTATGATAAACTCATTACAAAACCCTGTGTGCGAAAGATGTTGTTTGACATTAGTACTTGTTTCAAAATTTAAGAAAACGATAAATACTGGGTTTTAGATGAAATGGCAATTATAACTTCTAAAGTTTAAATTCGATCTTTTGTAAGTATAGATTGACAGATATTTTTTTTCATAGGTAGTTTTCTCTGCAATTACTCGGAATGTCGGCCATTAATGCGACTTGACAAAAGTTACAATAAAATGACCCGTAAAAAGGAAGATTGGCTAGAATTATATTTACTAATAATATAAAAAACTGCTTTTAGACCTCTACCTATTATGACAGAAGCAGTGATGTAAATGCTATTACGTATTTATTATACACGACTACTTATATCTAATTATTGTTATTAAAAGAATAAATATAATACTACTGAAAATATGAACTTAACGATTCTGTCTAATGCCAGGCAGGTAAAACCTTATTTTACTTATTTTATCTAAAGCTACTCCTATTGTATGGTTTCAGCTAATTCAATTACTATATCATATGTATACTAATAAATTATGTAGGTAAGGTTTTAATATATAATGTATTTTTAAGTAAATCTGTTATCAAGGATATATTAAGAACGATACACCCTGTTACACACGTTGATGTTTATAATCTGTTTTGCGTTCCCATAATTCAAGGTGTGATGTTTCACTTTCTCAATACACTTTCTAATGTTACAGAACTTTCCTAATGGTCGAGATGATTTGCGTGCTCAAATAAACAAAAAATAATCATAAATTATCTTTAACTGTTTGTGCAATTAGACAAACAAAATTATATTGTACGTAATTTATCTTTTCTTTTTTCCGATAGTGCAATTCTTACATATCTTTCGTGACTTACAGTGATAACAATATAGCAATGTTGTGTGAATACTGTATTTGTGTTCTTCTTTCATTTTAAAATCGCATCTAATATATAATTTGAACGTGTAATTTCAAGATAAGTGCGATCTCGTTCACACAGCGAGTGAAGCGAAGCGCGCAAAAACGCCAATTGCCTCTGTTTCCGCCACCTATTGTCTTCATTACAACCTGCATTGGATTAATAACTGTTGCTATCGAGTGAATACGGTAAAAACAATTGCAGAAACTGCATACTTGCTTATAATTATGTGTAACGCAATAAAGTAGAAAGTAATTAATTATATCAGAGAACTTTATCGTTACAGATGTTTGTCTTTTTTAAGATCGTTCGTCATAACGAAAAATCATATTTTAGCGGAAACTAGAAACATGTTTTATGATGTTTTTATTACATGCATGTAATTATTCTTTCATAAAGAGACAGAATATAAAAAGTATACCTACAATTAATCTTTAGTTTAAATCAGGATGTTAACAAGCCTACTTTCTACATTAATATTCATTTAATTTAACATTTTCTAACTCCATTTATATGTCTGTAACAGTTCATCTCATGATAAACGGCAATGACTTCTTCTGACTATAATTAAATATGATTAGAGCTCAACACATGGGGAGCCGCAATTATAAGATGTTCCAACGGCTACCGCACTACGTTACATGCCATGCGATAATTTCTAACAGCCATTCAATAATTGGCACGGAAGCTAATTTTAATTATTGTTACTTTTTGTGCTAATTTTCATCGACAGTTATATTGCTGTTTGAAAAATGTGTTTATTATCGATATGAGAATAAAAACACGCGTTAGTGGTAGCGAGGCGTCAAAGCATCACCGGTTCGCCTACATAAATAAACACACGAGGTGCGGTATTGCTATTTGGAAACGTTCTGAATTCATTCAAATCCACAATCATGAATGAAATCAAATGCGAAAGAGACGGCGAATCGGAATCTTAGGCGAAGAAACGAGACGCAATTTGAATAGTACGCGAAACGGAAATAGAGAGCCCGAGATAATTCCGTCTAGCCGGAGGGATTCCCTCGTGTCACTTGTGTGCGTTTTTCGAACTGTACGAGAGGATTACGAATGTTGGCGTGCGTTTTGACTGTGCACTTGGCTGTATTCGGAGGGTCCTTTATCGGTGTTCCGATTCGGGTTGTCGGTGTCGGGGTTTTCATTCTTTCCGTTCCGTCTGAGTCTCGAGCCGACTTCCCCAGCTACTTGTTGATCAATCGTAATAAATTGCCTCCATGATATTCCCATTGTGGAACAGTTTGTCGCTTTACTGCCTCGGAGGAAATTACGTTTCCTTAAGCTACTCGAGTTTATTTGACGGTTCACTGTTTTTCGAATGACAATTGGAAAATTGTGGATTGTTATTTTGATTGTCTCATTTATAACAGTTAATCGTGTTTAGTTATGCGAATTAACGTAATATCTTTAGTGATGCTTTCTACGTATTATTCAATTGTTAGGAATGTTTTAGTTTATTTAACAATAGTACAATTGAATCATACAAATAATTTATTAAGTCACTTAATTTGTCAAATTGTGTTTGTTTCTTTTTCCGATATCCAAAGGCCTGTCAGTACACTCCATCAAACAATACCGGTATTAATTCGATCACGTCTTAGACCCAATTCTAGCCGCCCACGTAGAGACACCGCGGCTAAATAAATAAGACGAAACTTTCGATTTCTGACAATCGACAGACGCTCAACATTACATTCATCGCATATAAAGCGTTATGTCAATAACAAATAACAATTGTTGATATAACAATTCAGCAAAAAAAATATTTTACAAAATTGTTAAAACCACGCATTTAATATGTAAATAACTTGAAAAATAAGTATAAAGTTCTTCAATGTATCATATAAAAAAGCTGTTATTGCGAGTAATAAAAAAGTACATGTTTTATAAAATAGTAGGTCTCATAGTCTACCATTAAAATAGTGTGTACGTTTTAAATAAAAATATGTTAACCTTCTATAGGGAATAAGTTTTCGTAATCAGATGAATTTGGTATGTAATTTTTTTTTACTAGCGGTGCCCGCGACTTTGTCCGCGTGAAACTTACAAAAATAATGTTCAGTTGGCAGAATTACAAAATAAATAAATTTCTAAAATAAAAGTAGCCTAAGTTACTCCTTATTACATAAGCTATCTGCCAGTGGAACTCTCGTTAAAATCGGTCCTGTCGTTTCAGAGATTAGCCGGAAAAAACTGATAGACAGATAAACAAAAATTGTAAAAAAAATATTTAGTATATTTACCGTGTATGCATCTATATACAGTGAGTAAAAAGCAGTTAGTTTAATATTACAATTTTATTTAGACACTCCAATTTTATTTATTTGTATAGATAATTGTAATAATAAAGTGTGTTTACTTCAATCTTCTTTGTTTGAAATAAAGTTTTATTGAAGATTGTTTTCTACTAAACAATATGTGTACTAAAGTAGGCTTATAGGCTATATTAATTAGATTAAGCTACGGCCCATTTTACTGAAATTGTAACAGAAATGTCAATCAATCTGACAAACTTCAGATTCAATGCGGACAACAAAAGAATTTAAAACCGTATAAAACGTCTTGTAATTCATATATCTATAGAATAAAATAAAATTGGAGTGTCTGTTTGTAATATAAAAATAACCGTTTTTTACTAAATTCATATGGATTTATACACGGTAGGTACATATACTAAAATGACATTTTTTACAATTCTTGTTTGACTCTCTGTTTGTTCCGGCTCATCTCTGAAACGGCTGGATCGATTTTAACGGGATTTTCATTGACAGATATCTGATATAATAAGGAGTAACTTAAGCTACTTTTATTTTAGAAATTTATTTATTTTATAACTCTGCGAATTGAACAATAACTTTTTGTTAAATTCCACGCGGGCGAAGTCGCGGGGTAGTTAATTATAAAATTACTAAAACTCTTTCTGTGAAACACTTTCAACGTTATTTTTGATAAATTGAACTTATTTTCTATGACTTGCTCGTTGATACAATTGACAGTGACTCTACTGTTACTCCAGAGCTGTAAGTTTGGTTCCTGCTACATCTATGATTGTATTATTTATACATATTTTTAATATATTATTAATTATTTACATAATTTATAAATTTCTAGTAGGTTAGTTCGATTTTGTTATTAATTAACTTAATTATAATTGTATTGTAGTTGGTATGATTCATTTTTAATGTTGTATGTAACTAAATTTGTTATCTCTTAATTATTTATTATTTAATTGATAATTGTATAAAATACTTCTATTCGTATATGTTTACCTAATTATTTAATTTACTACTGTTTGAATTATTTATATTTCTATGTATATCGATTATTTCTTATTAATGTGTGCATTTTAGCTTATCGATAAATTGTTTGCTATTGGAAACTTTATTGGTTTCTGTATCAGTTTGATGAAAATTTTTTTCCTTGTATTATTGTACTGTTTGTTTCCTAAATAAAATAAAATAAAACAAAAAACATGTACTCGTAATATGTACATTATCATGCCTTCATTAAAAATATATTTGTATGCTGTTACCAAAAACGCATATTTATGGTGCCTGCTTTAGCAACACTTTTTTTGTTTTGTGTGGCTACGGTACTAAAGAATATACCCCCTCTCTTCCCGTGGGTGTCGTAAGAGGCGACTAAGGGATAACACAGTTCCGCTACCACCTTGGAACTTAAAAAGCCAACCGGTAGCGGGATAACCATCCAACTGCTGGCTTTGAAATACACAGGCCGAAGACGGGCAGCAGCGTCTTCGGTGCGACAAAGCCAGTACTGCGGTCACCAACCCGCCTGCCCAGCGTGGTGACTATGGGCAACACACATGAGTTCACGCTATTTTTGGCGTAAACTTGTGGAGGCCTGTGTTCAGCAGTGGACTGTATAGGCTGTAATGATGATGATGATGATGATTTAGCAACATAGGACCGTGTGCGTATATATTAAAAATATTTATTATTTATTGAATGAGCGAAGACGGGCAGCAGCGTCTTTAGTGCGACAAAGCCATCCCTGCGGTCACCAACCCGTCTGCCCAGCGTGGTGACTATGGGCAAAACACATGAGCTCACGCCATTTTTGGCGTGAACTTGTGTAGGCCTATGTCCAGTAGTGGACTGCGAAAGGCTGCTGTGATGATGATGATGTGATGACTGAATGTAAATGTTTTTAATATTTAAAGTATTGTCAAGCTTTCTTAATGTTTTACGCTGAAGTAACGATCACTCTATTTGTGCTTTAATAAAAATTCTCATCAAACTTAAAAAGGCGCATTACTTATTTATATTTGACTAGTGGTCGCCCAGAGATCGAAATTTGACCATAATAAAGATTTAAATTAAAGAAAACCAAAAAGTAATGAAAATTAAGATTTTTTTTAATTTTTCAATTTGACTACAGACTTTGACAATCAACAAAAGAGTATCATAATATGCGTGTGTGTGTGTCAAATACGTGGTAGTGTGTGTATTTTTTTTTATTGATTTAATATATATTTTATGCATAATTAAAAAAAAATCAGCATTTTGCACTTCTTCTCTATATAAACTATAAGTGTACGAAATTTCATAAATTAATCCGTCCGCGCAATTTTCGTAAAAAGTGGTAAAATGTTTTTGCTTCACGTATTAATATATAGGTATAACCAATATAACACGTACAATTAAAACATTTGCTATCAACATTTATTATTATTCAATTATTTAAACATTATCCGTTTTCAGACATAATGTTAATTTTCTTTTTAAAAATTCTCACAATAATTTAGATATTTTTTTTTTTCATTTTAACTTGTTGCTGTGTATAAAAATACTTCGGAAACAACTTTAAATTGTTTAAAAAATCAGTTACGTAAGATAATTACGATTTTGCTATAAAAATAACTTCACGAGCCAAGATCAAACTATTTTGGCACAGTTCACGGTCACTACGATTATTACTATCGAAACAATGTTTTGTTTACCTTAGCTATAATCAAAAAGACCTAATTTACCCATATTTCCTAATACTTCTTCTATTCTTTTCTCCATGTATAACATAACTATTATTATAAAGATGAACTTTTTTTTGTATTTATAATTGATAAACTCAAAAAGGACTGGACCGATTTTGATAACTATTTCACCAGTTGAAGCTACGTTATGTGAATGGTGATAACTAAATTTTTATAAACGGAAACGGAACCACCAAAATCATGTTATCCACTTTGGCGGAGCCGCGAGTGGAAAAGTAGCGTATAATATTCTTAATATAATAGCAGGAATGTAGATTTATAGATTTATTAGGCGGTTTTGCCTACAAATATAGATCACGGTTATGTTAAAATTTTGGGATGAAAAATCACCAACGTTTACGCCTTGTTTACAACTACATGTATGTACAATCGAATATACAATAAATTTAAATGCTATTTATAATAAATAAGTTACATTATTGTTTATTTGATTAATAAATTAAAAAAAATCACGGTCACGATTGATTCAGTCCGTAACATCCTACGGCTGGGCATAGGCTTTTATCTCTGTATATAGAAGAAGGATGAGTACATACAATACAATATTCTATTAAAACACATCTATTATTTTATCGTAAAAGCCTAAACTAATTTTTGTTTATTTATTTGTATGTACTGTTTTGAATAATTTTATTATTTTTAAATGTTAATTTTTAATATTAAGTATAATATAATATTTGAATATTTGTATGTACCTATTTATCCGACAGATATAGTCTACACATGTGTAATTTCTTGAAATATAATGGCAGCACGTGTCTGAGACTGCATTGCGGCGTCTTGGTTTAATATTTCAATGAGTACCACCGCTTGGATCTCCGCCAGTCGTGGGTCCCACTCCGATCATCATTCATAGCACGCTCGCATGTGCCACACACTTATATGTTCTAATTTATCTCGGCGTTCATTAAGTGATTGATACGATTTTGTTATTAACGGTACAACTGTTTGTGTTAACTTAATGGGATTTTAAAGAGGAATGTTTTATCCTTATTATATATTAATCACAGACGATTGTGAGTCACACGATAAATTTTTAGGGTTTGTTAACGAAACTGTGAGATTAAGAACCATTTTATATCCATATATAATGTTATATCAATCTGTGAGAGATTTTTGACATACTTTGTTTGAAATTCAGGGTAAAGTACGTTAGGTCTCCACTGATAGTTCGTCGTCTGTCACGAGTCCATCTTTGTAACCGCAATAGAAACATTGCACCTGCCTACCAACTGATATGATGTGTCCTAAAAATTAAATAAAGCTAAGAATAAAAATCAAACATTAAACACTATCTTCTGTTAAACATCGTACTACTAAACAGAAATACTATTAATCGGTTTCTATGATTAATAATTTCATATCAATAATAAACAGAAAATATTTATAAGATGCGTGAACGCTAGAAAAAATTTTGTTTAAAAAATAAATCCAATCGTAGTATTTGAGACAAAGTTCTAAAATAGGAGCTTAAATAAACATATCGCGCTAATAATAAATGTAAGCGTAACATTTTTTCATTAACGATCTTGGAAATCAGCCTCAGGAAAGGCTCCGGCGCTTGGCCGTGAGAACACAGTTCAAACAGAACCGCCGTTAAAAGTCCTTTTGTATATCTATAATCCTTCCGACAATTTTCAAAGTCGAAAATGTGTAACTACGTATGTTTCCGAAGTTCCGTCACATCTACCGGCGCTACAAAGGTAAAGAAGTAGTTATTTCAGTGCTCTGTTTATTTACAAAATATCACTCTGTTTGAAGGCGGACCATCAAAATGCGTCGTAAAACTGAAAATTCCATAAAAAGTCGTGTTGATGACCTCCATAATTGAACTTCGCTTTGTGATGCAGAGACAATGGACGGAACCGATGCTTCGAATGTATTGATTGAGATACAATTCGATAATAAAGAAGGGAACACTAGACCTCTCTATTTGACTGACACATAGAAAATAGCATCGATGCAATGCTTCTTTCTGTTTATCAAAACGCTTTTCTTACAAAAAGTATCTACATTTTATAATAATTTAGATATGTCAAACATTAAAAATAATCTTTAATAAACAGTATCTAATTCATTAACCTAATAATAATTCGTTCTTTTTATATATGATAATAAAATACAAAGGTATAATGTCTATGTACATTAAAAAACCAGTCCAATTATTCTAAAATGCAGAACGATCGTATAATCGAATTAGCTCAAAAGAATCCGGAGTTAAGAGTTGTGAGTAAGTCAGTCACAATCACAAGTCACACCCGTGGGGTTCCATTCTCGGATCGAGGTAACCTGAGCCTCGTTTATCTGCTGTCGAGCAATTATTGAAGCGTGAAAAGGAACGTCCACCTATTATTATATACGTTTTGTAATGCGGGCGATGCTATAAAATATCGCATTTCCTAGCACCAGCTCGTAACTCGTATAAGTACTGATATGAGATCGGTTTTAATTATTGTTTTTCATATTTCATAATGCATAGTGATATAAATTAATTTTTAAAAGTATATTTCATTTCATATTGTGATTAGTTATTTAAAAAACGTTTTCTTCAATAAAATAAATACGTGTTAGTTAGTAATAAAATTAAATTAATATCTGACATTTCCATTTATGTTAACTTTTAATTGTAAAGTTTAATTGAATTAATTTATTTTTATATGTTTTTGATTGTAGAGCTGTCTTATCTCAATCGACTTTTAAAATATTATGCATCCGTTTTAAAACAATATAATAACATTAATTTAAATCACGTTTAAAAATGGAACTAATTTAAAAAAAAGTTCTTTCATCGGCTATAGTTAATATCGCGTTGCAAAAATTAAAAAATATAACTAAGCCTCGTCCACACGGAGGTAGGTAATGAAAAAAAAACATGTTATTTGTGAGCGGGGTCTTAGTGGATGGAACCAGTGAAATCGTAATAGCGGAAACATGTCAATACAGATTAGTTTGATTCGACCGCACCGAGATCTGCGTTAATTTTTTTAATCTTATCTGTTAAATAAATACTTTTGTTACATTACAAATAATGCCGATTATTATTTGAATAAGTATCACTCATTCTTATTCGCTTTGATGATTTGCGTTTACATTTTTTTATTCTTAGGTTGACGAATAATTGTGTTTGCAGGCAAACGAAAAAAACCGACTTCAATTATATCGACAAGTAATACAACGTAGGTAGACGAAAAATTAGTCAAGTAAATACGCATTATCAAAGATTATTCCAAAAGTTGTAATCAGATCTCGACGAAATTTAAATGTTACCACATGATAAATGCCTTCGATTATATTAAAAATTATCAAAATCGGTACACCCAGTAAAAAGTTATGCGGCTTTTTGAGTTTCCCTTGATTTCTCTAGGATCTCATCTTCATATCCTGGTTACCTTATTATGGTACCACACCAGGAATATCTCCTTTCCAACAAAAAAAAAAAATATCAAAATCGGTTCATAAACGACGAAGTTATAACCGAACATACATTAAAAAATAATATATATACGGTCGAATTGAGTAACCTCCTTTTTTGAAGTCGGTAAAAAAGTTATATTTAGGATTTTTAATGAGGTGAAAACAATATTAGTTATTAATTTTCTATAAATATTTTTAATTTTTTTATAAACTAAATACAAAGATTATTTTTACGAAGCAATTAACGGCTTATTTTTTAGTTCAATTGATCTCACCGTCCGTCAACATGCACATTTCAGACAAAGGAATGCGATGAAAAGCTAAAAACTTAATATGTTAATGTAATGTAAAAGGAAGCAATAAATCCTCAGGTACTAATTATCCAATTAAGACACGGATGACCGAAGATCAATCCGAGGACATTCGTTCAGAAAAGATCTCTAATGAAACAGAGGAAACCGTTAATCTACTTGTTAATCTATTTTGTTAAAATAATTTGGGTTAAATTAAAATGGGTTGTCTGGAAGAAATGGCTAATTAGCCATAAGTCCGCCCATTGTACTTCACTGTCTGTAACTATCTTTATGCTTTGTTTGTAATATATTTGTGGTGTACAATAAAGTATAAAATAAATAAATAAATAAATAATAATTATAAAATTAAAAACAAGTCTTAACTATAAACATAACTAAATCTTCAAATTAACAACGGAAAGGAATCATACGTAATTTAAATTAAAACAATAATAATCTTGTTTAATATTTTTAAACATATCGACAATTATTACTCTGCAGAAATAATTTAAAATAATTTAAGGCCAGTCCAGAATTGAGCCATGGTCAACACGGCTATCGAAACATCGATGTAAGTAATAATAATCAAACAACAAATTAAATTCTTTAAGCAAAAATAAATTTAAAAACCGAACCCACGATACATCTTTTTACACTTTTTATTACAATTTAATTAATAATGGATTATATTATAGTGTAAATACACTAATTCATTTTAATAAATACAATAGATATTTATATAAAAGTAAACTAGGTATTTTTAATTAAGGTACATAACAGCGTTGTCTCAGGAATGTCTTGTAAGTTTTCTGAAAAATGTTACCTAATGTGCCGTCAAATACTTATATTTTTATGTTTTCAACAAACTATAATCAAAATTAAGATAATTCAATACGTAATTGCGACGGGATTTGCTTAGTATCTACCCATCTAATGTTTTAGTAAAACAATCAATATTATTTATTATCCATAACACCAATTAATTCAAATTATTTTAATTTTCTACAAATTAACTCCGCCTTAATATAAGGCTTGATTTTAGTGTGTTTAAATGAAATATTCAAAAGAAGTCAACGGTGACATCATACAGTTAAACAAATGAATCACGAACAGCGAAGCTCTTCCCGGCAGCTAGCGTTCTTTCGTCAATAAATGAGTATTAAATGATAAAAAACTCTAAAGCATCAATACGAGCAAAAAATTAACTTTTACGGCTCCCAAACGCATCGTTACTGTGGACATTACATTTTTAAAATCGTATTCAGGGAAGACGATATAGGCCTACCGGGCGACCGGAGCGCGTACAAAACAAGATTTTTTAATCTAACTTTAGCGTTTGTAAAAATTACTAACTTAAAAATTTAAACCTCGGCCGCTAATTAACAGGGAATTAACCCTTCCGTCGCCGAAGCTCACTTTAATATTTAGCCCTGTGGAAATATTTGGCGCGTATTAAAATGTGAAAAATTAATGCGACGCCCGTATCCCTCTCGCCGGGATACGACTTTCACGAAAGGTTTTAGTGTCATCAACATTCGTAACATTTCCTTTCTTGTGGTATAAACTGTTGTTTTCAGAAACATGTTAGAGCAGGGTTAAAATTGTGTGCCTACGTCAATATTTAAAAATAATAGCTCATTGTTAAATCTCTGAACATTTAATCCTTTCTAGTTCATAATTTTAATTAAATTTAGGTGGTCCGTTCTTTTTAATCTAATTTATAAAATAAATAAATTTCTTCGAGTTTTTGGTTCACCGTCTAACTAATTAATTTCAAAACGTACGTGTTTTGCTTAGTACGCTATGAATATAATGAATATAGAGGAAATCTTCGAAATTTTTGTGGTACGAAAAGTAAACTAATAGGTAGTAACTAAATAATTGTTTGCAAAAATAAACAATACACACCACTAAAAATAAATTAAAGAGTAAAAGCAATTTATTACAACTTAAGAAAAATACCTAACTGTGATTCGATTGAGGATTTAAAATAAGATTTAAGAAAAATAAGTAATTATATCGATAGACGGTTTCATAAATGAAACGTACCTTGCCGTAGTGCAGTCGCGATAAAGCACGTCGAAGTCTTTGCAGGAGAGCAGCTTGCAGCGGTTGACGCCCGGCTGGATTGCACCCAGCCCGCGCAAGATGCGCACTTGTTCCACATTGCACACCAGTGGCACTATGTCCAGTCTTTTTAGCTTCGTGTACACTGTGTGCAGCCCACCCACAAGGTGTTTCAGGAACAGTTCGAACGCCTGCGGCAAACATAGCATTGTGTCGCCTTGGATGATGAAAGCAGCGACCTTCTGGCCCCTGTAGTCAACCAGCTTACACTCGTTGGCGGACGGGTCAGACGTCGAGATCGGCGGCGGGCTCCCGTAACGCGGCGGACCGTGGTGATGTGCCGCCGCCATCAGCTCAAGCGGTGAGTGGTGCATCATCTGCAGCGAGCCCAGCAGGCCCAGCCCTGGCGGTGGCAGAGGCAGCCTAGGGGCTAAGAGCTGTGGCGGGCTGACCGCCCGAGCCGGCGAAGCGGCTTTCACCCTCGGCGAGCCCCCGGACGACCCGCTAACCTCGCTCGCGGTCGACGCTGAGTCCACGGCGGACTCCATCTTCATCAGGTCTGCTTACACACGCATCACACGCCCGTCGCGCGCGGTGTTTCGCGCAACAATAAATAAAAAGCCGGAGCGAAACGAGGGCGCGGCCGCGTGCGCGCGCCCGCCCCGGCACTCGCGGCTCATTGGTCCGCCGGCGGCTCGGACGCGATGGGATTGGCCGACGACGACGCCGCGTTGTTTCCGCCCTTTTTTCCGTTGCGTTGTGAACGCGCGAAGAAACGTTTCTGTTTCTTTTGGGTGGCGAGCGGTGCGGCGGTGCGGTGCGGCGCGGCCACACAGGGGTGTATTGATAAGAATGTCACCGGCAATCAATATGAACCGGGATGCCGTCGCGGAAACGTCGGAGCTCGTACGGCCACGTGACTTCTGCGCGCTTCATTTGCACTGCTTATTGTCATTAATGACACTTATACAAACCTAGATTTAAATTAACACTAATGCCCCTTTATTTACATAACAATTACACTAGTAAAGCTTGAATAACAGATGGATAAATATATGGCTTTGATATCCGCTCTATCTCAATGTAATACAAACTTATTTACAACTTCAAATTAAAATTTTCATAACTTCGTAATTCTATTTAAAACCTAGGGAAATTTAGGGAACTATTCTGTAACTTTTAATAGTATTTATTTTACTTAAAGATAAATTAATTATAATTAATATATTGACAATAACCCTTAGAATAAGAGAGTAAATTACTAAAATAATAATTACTTCAATAAATGAATAGCAACCTTTTGTGCCGATGAGTAGGTACGCGTTGACTGGACTTATAAATCAGTGTAGGTCGTTATTTGATATCGAGGTCAGGGTCACAGAAGGTTATTAACTTACTCCGAGTTTTACTAAGCCTTCTTACTCGAGGCGTAATTATAAAGATTTTACAATTGTCTTTTTTATAAAGAAATACTTTGAGGTTTTAAAAGTTCTCGTAAGACTTCAGTCATTCATTACGATTACTGAATTAATTAAGTACCAAGGTACCTGCTTTTGATTTTATTTAATTACTATTAAATTTTTATGAAGTAAATGTACCTATATAGGTACATACTTTTTAGGTACACAAATAATATTCAAAGTTTATTTCTTCTTTTTTTCGTTTAGTTCTTCAAATCAAAAATATTTACTAGTACCTACCTACCTAATTAATTAAAATATTAAGCTCAGATAGGATACAAAATGTTTATACGTATAATAATATTAATGACAAGCTGTGTCCGAGGCTTCGTCTGCGTGGAATAATGACTTTAGACAGCATTTTTGTATATATCTTTCGGTTTATCTTGGATTATAAACAGTCGTTTAGATATTTACATGTTCAATGTGATTCTTTAAATTGGCATAATTTTTTATTTATGAACCGATTGACATGAAACAAAAACTAAATGTTAAGCTAAGCTTGCAACAATATATTACTGAAAACCACATCTAAATCAGGCAAGCCATTTTTGAGATTAGCGTGCACAAACGCACAGACAAACAGACAACAATTCTAACAATCATTATTTTGGGTGCTATTTGCGTTGATAAAGGTCCCAATAATATTTTTTCTCATATATCTTCCGTGTACAGACAACAATCCGTTACATTTTTATTATATGTATTGATGATGATGACAATGTTAATATTAGTTTTATATTTTATATTTTTAATCTTACAATTATAATAAAACGATAAGTACCTATTTCTGTTAAACATTTTAAGTGGACCTTAAAACTTTGTAACAATTTATTTATACATTTATTTTAGTTTTATGTCCTTAATCATACTTCTTCTTATCTCGGTAATATTATCAAAACTAAAAATTACTTTTTTCAAAGAGGATTCAAATCACTTTTGAATTGTCATATTAGAAATTGAAATTACATTTGTTTTAATTAATTAATTATAACTTTTACTAAAAGTAAAGCTACCACCGATTAGGAAAGTAGATTCTCCAGATATCACCAAGGAACTCTACAGTTACTCTTTAAAAGAAACTGATGTATCACTCACCTATTATTATTTCATGTTGATAGAGTCGCCACATTTCGCAGACACGCATACACAAAGCGTTTCAGAAGGTACTAAACTGCCACATAAATTAAAGAAAAAAACATACGAAGCTACATTCTAGCAACTCTACCTACATGTATAGTGTGGTTAGGTACTCTAGGAGTTCAACTCTAAGAGTGACTACAATATAGACCCGTTTACAAGTAATAAACAATATGTTACGTTCTCGAAATAATGCGACCCCGTGATTAGTGAAAAAAAATACGAGAGGCTCAAACGACGTTATATAACTCACTCGCTTGCGGATCAGAATTATTTTATTAAAAATTTTTCATTTATGAAAATTCTTACAATTCTGAATAAATTTTAAATATTATTGTTTGTAGTATTTGAAAATACTATAGTAAAGTTTTTCCTGTTATATGAATAGTTTATCACCAGCCACCCAAGCCTCAGTACGCCTTTAAATGTCTGTGATGTGCCATATATATATATATATATATATATATATATATAGTCAATATATATGTACATATATGTATTAAATAAAAAAAGAGAAAGAAATTGAAATACAGAAAACGTACCTAGGACATACCTACATAGTGTTATTATTGTTAGTTTCCTATTTTTAAAAATAGCAATTAAAACTATTTAATAGCAACTCAAATATCAAAATAGTAGCGTAAAGTAAAGAATATTTTACACTTTCCCCGTTCTCAACTTTCCCTTCGTCTGTTTAGGTCGTTCATACATTTGTTGCTTCGGCACCACGAGTAACGTGATCAACAAATGATGCTGAAGATTAGTTACTAAGAATTGAAAGTAGGTATTATTTAATTAATTATACGTAAAAACTTATTATACAGTTGAAATTTTACTTTTTTTTATTTTTGAATAATTTAGTTTTCTATTACCTACTTCATTTATAAGTATCATTCATTCATTTCATTTATATAGTATATTATTATAAAATCATCGAAAAGTTCAACATGAGTCCACTAGTAATTTTACTTTATGTAAAAAAAAAAATCTTTTATTTTGGTACCGTATTCCTTAGATTTAAGAAAAAATAGCGTTTAAACGTCGCCATTTTCGAAATTTTACGAATAATTTTTAAGCTACGGCAAAATGTTACTAAACTATCTCCTTTTAGAATAAATTCATTTAATGTTTTGTAGATTGTCATCGCTAAGAGCAGACGCAAATATAACTAAGTTTTCTGTCTACTATAGCTGGAGGCCTCTCTCATTTGCGCAGGTTTATATTTACCATAGCTACAAACTTTCTAAGTTGTTGCTAGTTATTAAACTCGTGTTAATGTTTATTAAATATTTACGAATAAATATAAAAAAACCATAATTGAAAAAATATTTGTCTAGAAAGTAATAAAATATATATTAACATTATTTAATTTAAAATTTAATTACAAAGGTTGTAACTTAAATTCGCCAACCAATCACCTTCGTTTCTTCTCCATTTTAAGTGACAATAACGAAATTATCCGTGCTATCTTGGCACTAGTAAAAGCCATTAATTTTAATCAAGTATTGATTAAAAATCTGAACATCCAGATCATAAGTAAGTTTTTTAAAAATTTATCATTATAACATGAAAAGGATAGTAGAGTTCCTGTTACTCCATCCCAAGATTTCCCAGATCATATAAAAAGTTTTTATAAAACATTCGATAATTCATAACAACAACACAATAGCTAAAATGAAAAGATCATATATACGGTATACATAAATTAATGAAAACTAGAGTTTGTCCAAATTACCATAGCCTGACGCCGATGAATCGGTACCGCGGGGCAGGACAGCGGATGTTGAATAGTGGGAATGTTGCTCGCTATGTTGACAATGCAGTCAATGCTTATTATCGTAAAAGGCTAAATACTTAAAAAACATTGCATTTACTACATTTTCATAAATAAGTAACGCTGTCTTTAAATACATTTTCTTGTTTAATAGTAATTAATTTAATGTAAATAGGTACTTGTTAACTTGACTTAAGAAAATTCCTGTTTATCTATATACAATGATTGTAACGCTTTATGGGAATTCGAAATATGAAAGTGATTTTCTTTACATTAACAGGCAAAATTTACACAATTTAAAAATATTCTGTGGCAATTTTAACATACGAATGCGACAGTAAGATATAGTTCAGCGCAACGAAGGTGCAATTATAACATAACAATAGAAGGGTCTATTGCTGTTTGTTAGGCGATCAATATGAAATAGTTCTTTAAACTGTGCTCTACGTTTACGACTCAACTTCATTGTACAAATTCCTATAATATCTATACAAATAAGTACATATACAAATAAATATAATTCCTATACCTATCTATCTATACAAATAAATAAAATTAGAGTGTACGTTTGTAATATTAAAATAACCGCTTTTTACTAAATGTATACACGGTACATATACAAAAATAACATTTTTTTACAATTTTTGTCTGTCTGTTTGTTCCGGTTAATCTCTGAAAGAAACGCCTGAACTGATTTTAATGGGAATTCTACTGGCAGATAGCTGATTTAATAAGGTAACATAGGCTACTTGTATTTTAGATTTTTTTTATTTTGTAACCCTGCGAACTGAACAATTATTATTTTTAAGTTTCACGCGGACGTAGTCGCAGCCATAGTTGCTAGGAGAGGTAACAAAATTGTAACACAGGTTTCCTAGTCAGATGTCTAGTGATTAAATTTTTAATTTTAACTCTTTATTACGATTTGTAATTTCTGTTGTTGTAATCCGCAAGTCAATATTACTTTTGAAGCACCAATGTCTCTTAGTAATGTATATATCGAATCTCGAGTACCTTTATGTATCAAAAAGTATCATTATTCATAAGCAGAGATCTATCCGGGAAAAATTACGTCAGTTTACCGATAATTAGTTGTTTATTGTGGTATCTCATCGTCGAAACGAACATCTTCAATAAATTATCCTCCATATACTTAATATATACTTGTTTCTTATTTGTAACTGATTCTGTTAAATTCAATAATAATTGGGTGTGCTAGCAAACGAAAAAACCAACTACAATTACATCAACAAGTAATACAACGTAAGTAGACGAAAAAAAATTAACAAACGAACTAGTCGTCACTACGATTTTCGAAGGTTCCCCTCGATTTCTCTGAGATGCGATCATCAGATCCTAGTTTCCTTATCATAATATTACCCTTGGGATATTTCATTTCCAACAAAAAAAGAATTATCAAAATCGGTTCATAAACGACGAACTTATCCGCGAACATGCATAAAAAATATATATACGGGCTAATTAAGAAACCTCCTTCTTTTTTTAAAGTCGGTTAAAATTAATTAGTGAATACTAGGAAATTTGAAGTGAAGTTATACGACATTTTTATCAGATAATCATTATCGATATACGAGAATAAAATATATAAGCCTACAAATAAATAATATTGTAATAAATTAAGAATAATTTTATACTTCACACAATCTTAAAATAAATATCTCAACCATAACTCGTTTAAAAGTATTTTTTTATTTGTTATATAACCATAAGAAGTAGGTACTACCATTTGCTTTCACGTATCTGAGGCTTCTCATTACAATACAAAGGGGTTGGAAGTGGAAACAATAGCAATCCATGGCCTTAGACAAAGAAACCAATGGCACTCGATTTGGCCTCGTCTTACACCAGCTTTAGGGTTTGCAAACATCAGCGACACGTCGCTATAAGACGGCACATTTCTTATACTTCTTTTTTGTTTTTGTTTGTACTAATATGAGCGTTGTTACTTGAGTTTATCCGCATCCATACATACTTACAAACTTGATGTGTATAAAAGATGTAAAACGATTATAAAAAATTATATTTCGTATATTTTTAATCGATAAACTATTCTATCGATCTAAGCATACAGATATATTTAACATCATATACATATATATATCGGTCACCAACCCGCCTGCCCAGCGTGGTGACTATGGGCAAAACACATGAGTTCACGTTATTTTTTGCGTAAACTTATGGAGGCCTGTGTCCAGCAGTGGACTGTATAGGCTGTAATGATGATGATGACATATATATATATACATTTGTAGTAAATAATTTTTGACAATTTTATAGTAATTTTTACTCAGTATTTCTAAGATTGCCATTCAGATTACAAAACTTTACACTTAGATTCCCCTTATGACAAGCGTAATAAATGACATATCTACTAGTTACTAAATCAGTTATATAACATCTTTTAGTTACAAAGAATTTCTAAAAACTTAAAATAAAACCGTTTTGTCCACCCTAGGTGGGTAAAATAACACACGTAGTGCGGACAAAATGGCATATTAACTTTGTAATGAAAATCAGTCAATTAAAAGCAGAGTTTTACAGAGGGCATTTGATCCATGAGTTGTGTTTTACGTTTGGACTGCTTCGTTGACTTCATCGGTTGAAAGTATCTGCGACCCAGTGTACACACTGTTTTCACCGCGTTGTCTCGGCTATCTCGTCCATGTTGCTAGTGGGTTCCAGCGAATCGAATCGGTTTTGGAATTTCAGTTACAACTGCTCGGAACCACATATTATTAGGGGCAGCGTAGGTCAGAGAGTAAATTTCATCAAGCGAGAGTGTGTCCATTAAACGTCACCAGGTGTAATGTTGGTTGTCAGCCTCCCGTAACCCGGTGATTTTTAGCACCCCCCGCCCCACCGTTACCGCATCCGCTACCGTAGCCGGGAATAGTAGGACTGCCGGAAACTGAGAACGTTAAGTTTTTGGCACGTACTCATGTGATTTGCTCCTGCCCGTCTTCGGCCTGTGTATTTGAAAGCCAGCACTTGGATGGTTATCCTGCTACCAGTCGGCTTTCAGTTCCGAGGTGATAGTGAAACTGAGCTATCCTTTAGTCGCCTCTTACGACACCCACGGGAAGAGAAGATGTGGCTATATTCTATTCTGCCATAACCACATTGCAAACTTTACAATACAAATAAAAATTGTATCAACGATGTATACATATTAGTTAGTGAATAAAAAAGTATAGTCTTGATTTGATGTACCATCATTCTCTTTAATCTACTTATAATTTCAGTTATTATTTGTAGCTGACGAACAGACAGAAACTTTTTACAACAGAACCCTAAAAAAGTAAGAAAGTGCGATATGAAAGTGTATAAGTACTTATGAGTACCTACTTTTTTGTAGCTCTTTAGTAAAATTTATAAAACAAAAGATTGTTAAGAACACTACAGTCGCTTTCATAACGATGTATGAACTCTTAATAAATATTTTTACAACAACATTAAATGTTTGTTTAATCCACAGATACATTAATAATAGCATTTATTTGAAGCTACAGTTAATATGAAAAATATCTGTAAACAATTAATGGAAATACCATTAAAATACTGCAGGATACAAAAATAAAAGAAAATAGGTTATCATTATAGAACTTCGATTAAAATAAAACGCAACACAAACACGTATCGATAAGGGACTACACATAAGATATTACAGTTTTTCAAAAGCAATTATAATGCCTACATTATAGTTAGTCATAAAACAACCAGCACATCACATAAGATTGTCGCGTATAAAATTATCATCAATGATAAATCTTCGCGATAATGACATGTCACAACATAATGTTTAAGAAACTAAAACAAAGGACAGTCTTATCTTTATTTACTGAAACACTAATTCATAATGACTTCAAATCTTGAAAGTATTAAAGTTATTATGATTTAGTCTCGTGGTTATTAAGGCAACGACTGTTTTAAATAATATTATAATAATTACACTTTATTGTTCACAAAGAATGAAATTTATGTGTATGTTTTGATGACTTCCTAGTGCTGTCGAAAAGATTTTTTGAAATAGATAAAGAAACAAGTTTGGTAGTAATCAAACGATGGTTACTTTTTATTTGGCATGAATATTTTATTATTTACTAGCTACCCGGCCCGGCTTCGCACAGTTGCAAAAACTATCAGCGATTCTCTACTATATTATACATTTATTATACATATAAATCTTCCTCTGGAATCACTCTATTTACTAAAGAAAACCGCATCAATATCCGTTGCGTAGTTTTAAAGATTGAAGCATACAGTCAGCTGGAAGTGACTTTATTTTAAATTATCTATGTAATGATTTATTATTCATTTAAATCTTATTTTACCAGAATATATTTTTTTTTATAATCCAAAAAAAAAATCAATTAGATATTTTTGTAATACTATTCATTCGTATGATATTTGCATACATAAAAATTTTATCATTATTAAAATAATCGAAGAAACTAAAAAACATTATTAATATTACAATCACTAATCAGTACATACTTATTAATATTTTTCTCCATCTACTCATTAATTTTAATCCATGGCACATTTGAAGCGTGGAATATTTTACATGTCAGATTATCTCTAGTTCTGATTATCAACATACAAACAAATTAACCACATGCTATCTCTTTTAGATTTGAAATTTCACAACTTCGTCGGAGATTTATTTACAACCTAGTTTTGAAGTATTTTGTCTAAATTATTATTGTATATTTTCTAAGTTATACAGTTATTTGATACCTTGCTGTTATAAAAGACCCTAATAAATTATGTAATGCGATGATCAATTTATTCACTTCTAAGCTGTAGTCTTCCTTTCATGAAATATAAAAAAAATTAAGACTGCAAAATTGTAAGTAACAGGAATCATGCGTTTCAAATCTCTGATGACATGTGCTTTTAACTAACGTTTTAAATATATCATACTCTTATTAATATAGAGATATCTAGAATAATAATATAGTCACTACGCACTGGCGCTACGTAAATTGTAATACTTTCTTAACATATTTATTCTTACATTACAAAATAGCAACCCTTCACTTAACTCCACATTGCCCTTATTTTTTTACAGGAACTTCACCAAGCAACATAGCTATTAAAAAACATAAAAAGTTGTAATGAAACTTTGTATGGAAATAACAAATTTATAGTCAGAAAAAGTATTGGAAATAAATGGTCTTTTGCGAGCAATAAATTGGGCTCAACATTGGTAGCTGCAACAGCGCGCAGTCTGTTGCAGCTACACGTTAAACTTTATTTTTGTATTAAAGCCGTAACTTCAGGACGACGGCCACCGGCATAATCCCGACATTAAATTTCGGATACCTGGATAAAATGAGAGAAAAAACTCTTCATTATGCAATTGTAATTTAATCTCATCGATCAATTTTGTCTTACGAATAAAAAAAGGGAAATGTCAGTTTGTTATATTAAAACAACACTTTACTTAATGTAAAGATTGGTCTGCCTATCTGTTTGCTCTGGCAAATCTCTAAAACGAGTCAGCTATTTTGATGGTACTTTTACCAGCAGAAAGCCGCATTTGTTACACGTTCCTTAGACTACAGTTTAAAATTTAGGAACAGTTAGTAATATAGTAATAGCAATTATCCAATTTTTTGTAAAGTAATCAGCAAAAATCGATTATTGTGACATTTTTTAACATGGGAAAAATAGTAATAAACTTTAAAATTTACACATGTATGAATTAATCATTAAACATAAATATCTAAATTTTTTTTTCCTGTTTAAGAAGGTAAATCAAATCAAATGAACATTATAAAAAATAGTTGTCATTTCGTAATAACGTTCTCTCACTTTTACCCTTAAACTATTTCTATTTATATGTAATAGAAAATTCAAGAGATAGGTACAACGTAAATACAAAGCCACAAGAAGTGACAATATTTGTAAAACTCAGTTATATTATCGTAATATATATCGTAATCTGCTTTAACCTCACTACAATTGTTTATAAAGTAATAAATTTACTTCTAAACTATTTCGAAAAAATGCCAACACAAAAGAAAAAACAAATAGGATCACAGCTGATAATATCGCAGCCAATTTTTAGCGTAATGCCAAAACAACTTAACAGATAGACAGACAAATATGCTTAAAACTATTTGTTTGTAATCAAACTACTTTCAAAAAGACTTCTTTTATTAATTATAATTAATTTCTCTCTCTCATCTCATAAAAAAAATCATAATATGTATATGTATATAGAGTAAATACTTAATATAGGATAATATAATATCATCTTTTTTTATATACAACTAGCTGTTACCCGTGACTTTGTCTGCGCAGGATTAGTTACTACTTTTATACCAAAAATCATCAAAATTGGTTCTGCGATCAATTTTTATTGTTTTTATGTTTCCCTGTTTTTGCGATAATGGCTTACTTATAAAAGATAGATATATGTTGTCGCGAACTTTTTGTAGGACTGATTAAGATAAACATTTCTCTCATACATTGTATACGTGTAAAATCTAATGTATTTGCAGCAGCGTCGCGCGTTGTCGTGCAGGAGCAGCGAAGCCGAGCCGATTGACCAAAGCTGGTTGGAGACGTGCGAGCTTCCCTATTATTGTGCTTAGTTCTTCACAGTACACATCTGCACTAATGCTCATTCCGTTTGGTAAGAAGCTGTGATGAATTACACCGGCGCTAGATCACCAAACAGTTACCATCACTTTCTTAGGGGTCATTCTTCGTTTAGGGCATTGTTTAGGTACTGAACCAGGATCTAACCAACTACCTAAGCGCTTGCGATTGTCGAATAGAATCCATTTTTGTCACAAGTAACAATGCGATTCAATATGCTTTTCATGACGTTTATTCGAATTCGTGAGGCAACCATTTGTCGAGCTTTTTTACCTTGCCAATTTGACGCAAATGGACCAATATTGGTTTAGTGCTAACTTCGAAAACTACTGCTAATTCAGCTGTAGTTTGAGAATCATCAGCCTTTACAGTCACCTTTAATTCGTCATTGTCGACCAACGTTTTCGGCCGATCACGTGGTTCATTTCTTAGGTTGAAATTTCCGGAACGAAAGCGAGCAAACCAATAACGGGTGGTACGATCGTTAATAGTGTTCTCACCGTAAACGTAGCGTCGTTGATGTTGCTTGCCGCTTCTGCCGCTTTGCTACCACGACGGAACTCGTAATCCACAATCATTCGAACAAAATGACGAAAAACGTACAAATGCGATGTAAACAGAACGCTATACTTTAAACAAATGACTAATTATAAAAAAAGAGTTCTATAATTTTAAAATAAAAATAATTTGAAATTCGAGTTCTTAGCGATTTTTTTTTTTTTTTTAGTTTTTATATAGCCAGTACGACGAAACGGCAATTTCATAGGTAAAGCCTAATATTAGTAGGACTCGGCTGACAAACAAGCGTATGATACCTGCTAGTAACCGATTATCGTAGATTATAGATGCCTGCATAAGCAAAAGCATCGCAAGCGCTTTGCCTACTCTATACCCAAGAAGCTTTGGTCACCTTACTCACCAAAGAAACACAACAATGCTTGAAAGCAGTATTATTTATCTGTGATCTTCTGTAAGGTCGTGGTACTTCGCCAGTCAGGCTGCTCTAGATTTTAAACAGAAAATTTCCTGATGTTTCCTGCCCTACCTCAGTTGGCTCTCCTCATTACATAATTTGTATATATTTAAACCCGGAACGTAGGTTAAGGTTTAACCTTTGAAATGAATGCGTACCAAATGAATTCGCATACATTACTTAGTGACACAAGGTGAAAAATGCTAATCAGTTAATTAGCTTCAACGAATTTAACTAAACATCTATACTAATAAATAAAATTCGAGTGTCTGTTTCAGATATTAAAATTTTACTAAATGCATATGAATGTATACACGATACTTATACCAAAATAACATTTTTTACAATTTTTGTCTGTTTGTCTGTTTGTTCCGGCTAATCTCTGAAAAGGCTGGACTGATTTTCACGGGACTTTCACTGGCAGATAGCTGATGTAATAAGGAGTAACATAGGTTACTTTAGTTTAGAAATTTATTTATTTTATAATTTTGCGATGTGCTGTGTGGCTACGGCACTAAAGAATTTAGCCACCCCCTCTCTTCCCGTGGGTGTCGTAAGAGGCGACTAAGGGATAACAAGGTTCCACAACCACCTTGGAACTTAAGAAGCCGACCGATGGCGGGATAACCGTCCAACTGCTGGCTTTGAAATACACAGGCCGAAGACGGGCAGCAGCGTCTTCGGTGCGACAAAGCCAGTACTGCGGTCACCAACCCGCCTGCCCAGCGTGGTGACTATGGGCAAAACACATGAGTTCACGTTATTTTTGGCGTAAACTTGTGGAGGCCTATGTCCAGCAGTGGACTGTATAGGCTGTAATGATGATAATTTTGCGAATTGAAAAATAGCTTTTCTGTTAAATTCCACGTTAAAAAGTCGAACTTATAAAATGATACAGATATAATTACAGTTTATTGGCTTTACAAAAACCAAAAAAAGCAAAAAACTAAACTTTGTCTTTACATAAGTATTAATAACAAAACACGATAAAAAAATAACGATTTCATTTTGTATGAAATACGTATACGACTAGCCCGTTGACGTAGTTTGCAATGACATTGCTGTCTGCAGTGAAGTTTGTGGGTTCAATTCCAGTTACGGGTGTGGATGTAATATACGTAAACATTTATTTAAAAGAAATTAACGTATATCAGCTGTTACCTAATACGCAGACATTAAGTTGCCCCACGAACAGACTGTGTGTGTATGTCAAACATACTTTATTCATTTACTAGCTGTGATCCGTGGAGTCACCCCCGTTAATTTGAAAAAAGTAGCTAATTTTTCAATTCAAATCAATAAGTAGTTCCTGAGACAAGACGTTGAAGGCCAGCAATCCCTTTAGAAGTATGAAAAATGAACATTTTTCGAGAACTTTCTTAGAGGAGATAAAGTTATCAAAACATTATAAAATTTTGACACAAGTTTATTGTATCTCGGAGTCTTTGAAGTAAACTCATAAAGAGTTTCATCTGCTGACCAGTTTGACGGACTGGCTATCTTCGAACAACCATTCTGGAGTAGTGATGCGAATACTCGCCTAAAACACCGAAGGTTCGATTCCCGCTCGGAGTGGATATTTGCATTTGTACAAATATTTCTTTCCGGTTTGGATTTTTGTCCTTGTGGGTCTCCCCATCGTAAATCAGAGAGCACGTTACGCCGTTGGTTCTGGTTGTTATCATAAATACCTGATAGCGATTGTTACTCATAGTAGAGAACATATCCGCTAACCCGCAGTGGAGCAATGTGGTAGATTAAGCATCAGTCCTTCTCATACATAGAGAAAATGGGCTATGCCCAACAGTTTGATGTTGCAGGCTGAATTTTTATTGTAACATTAAAGTTGAAAAAAATATATTTCCGTTTGACCAACATAATGGCGGCGTTCTTTATGGTCTTTCGGCGCCTGTTTACCGTGACATTAAAAAGTGCTGTTGCTGTCACTCCTCTGATGTTGATCTGAAATAGATTTAAGGAGTGTCATTCGTTTGCTGACATATTAAGAGGTAAGATATATCCAAAATATATAAATATATAAATAAATAAATAAAGGCTTCACACTCAAAAATTATGAAAAAGTGCAAAATTAAAAGTTTGAATGCCTTTTGACTTTTGAAGTTCGAATTTTTCGACTATTTTGTCGAATTATTTGAACCCAAAAAATTATTTGTTTTCATGCCACCTTTCAAACTTTAGGTATATCGTTCCGGAAATATTACCGAGAGTAACCTCCTAAAATTTCATCGAATCGTCGATGACTTTTTGTGCTACAACCGTTTTTAAAACGTAGTTTCGAGATAATCGCATTTAAAGTTTCAACATGCATAAACTAATAATTGTAGCGACTTACTGTTCAATCATCGATACCAGGTACGTAGATCAGCAGTTTTCTTCGAGTTGTTCGAGCTTTTTTCGTCAGTCCTTCAGAAAGACAGCCTGTTTTTTCTTATGATGCGCGACTCGTCAGAGTTTTCGGCAAAAACTTTGCAGGTGGAGCCAACGATTATGTCCAATGTATTCACAATCATTAATGTAAAGGTGAAGCCATCATTGAATACGCCAGCAGCTTTGTTGGCCAAAATTTTAATAATTTAACGACTAGAATTGAGTCTTTAAGTGTCAATATCTCTCGAATCTTTCATTGGCATTTTGGATATGACTTCCCAAAAACCCTTTTAACAAACTATCTCTCGACAAGTCGTGATAGCTTGGCAAGAGATGCTGATTTTGCCCCGAAACTCCTTGACCACAGCAGTGAATTTATTTTCGTGAAATTTCTTGTTTCTCGTAGATCTCTGAGCTTACCTTGATCTCCTTAGTTCGGCATTTTACTTTCCGAAATTCAACCAGCCATACAAAGAATAAATAAAAAGGATTGTAAAGCAAAGGTTGCTCGGCCTCTAACGGTCTGAACGCCCGACTACGGGTGTTCCTTCGCTCTGTAGTATATGCGATAACTCTGGTAATATTTAATATTTCAGGTTTTCCTTTCGTCACTATATTATTTGGGTACTTTCGAAATATGTGATAAAAAAAAGGTTTTTGCAAATTCTAAAGGGATTGCTGACTTTAAACAAACAAACTATTCAGCTTTATAATATTAGTGTAGATTATAGATATAAATTTTGAATTTATTAGCTAATTATACAAATTTAATATTCAATAACAACATCGTATAAAACAACTAGCTGTGCCCGTGACTTCGTCCGCGTGAAATAAAAAAAAAATTATTGTTCATTTTGCAGTTACAAAAAATCTAAAATAAAAGTAGCCTAAGTTACTCCTAATTATATCAGCTATCTACCAGTAAAAGTCGCGTCTTTAGAGAAGTGTGAAGAATCACGTCGGCCATCACAAAGGGAGGATCCTCCAACCAGACGGGTGTTTTGTCTGGTAGGCTACTGGCCCAACGGTTGTTGTCACGTCAAAATCGGTCCAGCTGTTTCAGAGATTAGCAGGAACAAACAGACAGACAGACAGACAAAAATAGCAAAAAATGTTATTTTGGTATATTTACCCTAAACTTGGCAGCGATAAAAATGATCGAGTTATTATATATATTTTTGTCTATAAAGTTAATAAGGCATAATAATATACGAGAAAAATGTAAAAAAATATATTATTTATATATTATGATATATAGCAGGTATCTTACAAGATACATTGCCAAGTCTGCTACATTTTATTTGAAAATAAATGTGTGTCTTTAAGAATACATTGCCTAGAGGAGAGAGACACTTATAAACAAAAAACTCTTCTTAAAACCATTTAAAATATTTAATACATATTTTTAGGACTTGTTATGATAGTCATAAAAGCAATTGAGAGACTCTTTCAAGCACAGTCTTACATTGCATTTGCAGCACAACAATCTTGTCTGCCCTTTTAAGTATTTTTTGTATCGACCTTCCCTCATAAATCGACTTTCAAACAATTAAGACGAACTCTTTCAAGAAATAGCCGGATTTTGTAATATCGATCACCGTTGTCTCGTAGATTATCTGAAAAATGCAGTTATCTTCATTTTTGCTGGAACCATTTAATGCTCATTACACCTGCTACTTTATCGAATCTTAAAAAGGTTCACCAATAGTCAGTAGTATTGTACGCTGGCATATCAACGACACCCATTAGAAGGTTGATGGTGACAAAATCTTTCGTTTCAACGGTAGTTACGTTCAACAATGTACCTTTTAATTGTATTATATCGTCAGATAGGAACATTGCAAAATATTCTGCAGGAGACTTTGTATTAGGAGGTTTGCTAAATATTTTTTGATTTCTGCATTTCCACGAAAATGTTGGGTGGTCATTTCTATTTTTAGGTTTTTGTTGTAAGGTTTTTTTAATACAACTGTAGATTTCACTCTGGTCCGAGTTGCATTAGAAGGGGAAACGGCCGGACAACTGAGCAAGCTATTTGTTGCAACTGATGGTGAGTGTGGATTCATGTCAGAAACTGCTAAATTACGTTGGAACTGTACATTTCGAGCAGCTGGAGAATAGGATTGTACTAACGGAGTCAAGGGTGAGTATGTTGGAGCCACTAGACTACACGTAGTAACATCGGGACAAGGCGAAGTCGATGTAGGTAGAATGACTGATTGATTTCCATCTTTAGTTGATACTACAATTTCGTCTGTTTCGCTATCACTGTCTGAAAGCAAATGTAAGTTTTCTAACGATGCAGCTATAGATGGAGCAGGCGAGCTGTCTGAATCCGATATACGTGCAGGAAGTTTCATTTCGTCTTCCAAAATTTCGCTTTTTTCTAAATCTGAATCTGCTCCTGCTGCTCTGCTTATATAGGTACTAATGCCAAAATTCGCTGAGATCTTGTGATTAGCTGCAAACTATGAAATTATTTAATGTTAAAACAACGAACAAGATTCAAACAGGACTTAATTAGTTAAATAGTGTTTATTTTATTAATTATGTCAAGAGAAAGAAAAAAAATGTATCTATATATTTCACCGAATCACTGGCAATGCATCCAAAAATGCACATCACCACTCCCAAGCAATAATAACATGGCAATGTATCTTTAAGTGCACACGATAAAATCAATGTATTCCGTCAATGAACCTAGCAATGTGCATATATAGATACATCAGGAAAGACGTCTATATTTTACCAGGAAATTAAAGTATTTACTATCAGATACAAATTAAAACCTATAGTTCAATTGTTTAACTATAAAATAAATACATTAGCTACTTCCTAAATAAGCAAAATACGGAAATTTAGTGAACTCTTACCTTGAGCCTCGTAGCCGCACGCGCACGGTCCGAAATCTTGCGAGCTACTGTCAAATTGTGAAACCAGGGCACAAAAATATATTTTTTGGTAGAAAGTTTATAATTCATGCTACCATTGTATGGCAAAAATATATTATAAAGCAATCGTTACAACCCGGCAGATTTTTTAAAATAAAATGTGCATTATTAGATACGCTGCCAAGTTTAGGGGTAACGTGTATACATCTACATGCATTTAGTAAAAAGCGGTTATTTTAATATTATAAACAGACACTACAATTTTATTTATTTGTATAGATAAATATACCATATTAGCGTAACAAAGGAATAATGTGCCCTGCACTCAGAGGTGACCACAGCCAATAATCGAATTATTGCTTTTCATAGCTTCCAAAGCGCACAAAATAACGTAGCAGCCAGCATGACTGCCCACTGTCCACTCACTGCCACATTGCATAAATTAATTGTAGTATTAAATTAATTTGAGAGCAGAAATAGGTTCGAAACTGTTTTTAGTAATTTTATATTATTCTTATTAAATTAATTTTATTAGTAAATAACATTGCTAATAACAAAAAAACTGTAAAGGTTATTCAATATTTTAGTTGAGATTGGTTAATGAGCTGCAATTACCTAATCATTGAGTTTTATTCTCGTTTTATTGTCTGTATAACACCATTCTTTTTACGTTAAACAAAAAATAAATAAAATGTACAATCTTTTGAAGTAGTTACAGTTATAAAGGAAGTGCTTAGAACGAATTACAACGCTATGTTAGCTCTCTGTACCATAGTTTGAAATGGGTACCCATTTATGCCGTGTTTACGAGGTGTGATTCAAGGCGGCATGCTTTGATGTAAAAATCATCCATCTCTCCCTTTGCAAATGGCAGTCCATATTGACATAAGCAAGCGAGTACTTTTTTGGAATTATCTTTGATGTAAGCTTGTTGCACAGCGTAGACTTATTCTTGTACAAACAGGTGAAAAATCATTTTAAAAATAAATTTAAAAAGTATTTAAATGTTTACGCGAATTTCACTAATTATAAAAAACAACTTTCCTCCCGTGACCAGTAATCATGGTTACTGTAAAGTATCAGACACGCCGACCATGTAAAAAACCTAATAAACCACGATAAAATAAGAAAAAGTTATAATTATTACAATACAATACAATACAAATACTCTTTATTGTACACTATCAGAGAAAAATTTTACACCGTAAAAGAAAATATAGACATGTACAAAAGGCGGTCTTATCGCTAAAAGAGCGATCTCTTCCAGACAACCTCTAGCATGAAAAGGAAATTATTATAATTGGTACTTACGTAAATAATAATTCTGCTGCTGTATTTAAAAAGCTTTTAATATTTTAATTATTTATTAAAAGCGCAGTTACATAAATTGTTTATAATAAAATAATCTTATGTGAAATTATAATCTTATTTATCAGGTCAGTTGGTCTAACGATTGCTAAGATCCCAGAATAGGACTCGTCTAACTAACAACAAGAGGGTACCTTTATTATTTTTTCCAGTTTTCATCACTTCACGCTCAGTCTGTCTTTTGATTCAGTGGCTGTGTAATGTGGTGTTGCCGCATTTATTTTGCACTCTTCCTTCAGTTTTGCTAGTTTATTTTGCATTCTCTTGGTGTTGCCATTCGCTTTGAAGTCAAAGCTCTTTTGACTCTGTCAAGCGGTTTAGTCGTAGCTGACCGCAGTGCAGAATAAATAATACTTATACGTGAGCTTTATTTCCCTAAAAGACCAGGATATTTTATAATTTTACGTGTCCATACCCGAACACACAATTCAATGAAAACCTTCTATTATGAAAAAAAAATTGTCTCCTCCGTTCATATCTTATTAATTTGATGAGTACAAAGCGATATAAAAAGTATAGACTACGTACCATAACTGCGTAGTAAGTATTATAAACGCGTGTTCTGTGACGGGACTGATAACAAGCTGCCGATACTCATAATGGGAATAAGAAATAGATGAAAAATTATTCACACTCGCGAGTATTGACTTTACACATATTGACAGGGGCGCTTGAGCTTGCGAAATTGACATAGGGTTGTTACCACCGATAATAAACGAAATGTAATCGAATAAATCATTTTATCGATATAATTGAACTGTTATAATATTACAATTGTAGAATGTAAGATATTTATTACATTTTCTTATCAATTCAATTGTAGATCAAAAAGTCTGTCCTTCTTTTCTTTACATCTTTTTTACTACATATGTGCTACGAGTAAAAAATATATATACCTATAACATAATTTTAGAATTAACATTTACACTAAATAGTCTAAAACATACCGATAGTAGGTATACGTAATATGATGGCTATCTAGAAAATTCTATAAATTTTCTTGACGCAAACCCTATTCGAAACATTTTGATAACCCACGAAAGTCGGATGTCAACGCATAACGCTTTTGAATGTACCTCCTCCACGATTTTATAATAAATAGAATATTTTTATCGGAGACCCGCACTCGCCACACGCAAATATTGTAACCTAATCTGTCTCCGAACGCCTTTGTCAAATGTTAGGCGGGCATAAGTAAACAATCAATACCTACATGCATGAAAAACTGTATGCAATAATAAACATATTTACGTTGTAAGTATTGCAATAGGTTGCAGTTTTCTTTACTATTTTATTATCAATAACCATACACTCATCGCCCTCAGTACAAAAATAGTGCTGTATTTGGAAACAGATATAATAAATACCATTAGAAATTCCTAGACCTCGACAAATATCTATGAACTATAAAAAATCGAACGATGTACCCGATAGACCGAATTTTTGATATGATGATTTTTTTATATATGTGTGGGTAACACAAAAATAAAATCGTACAAATTATATACAACGTGTTTCGAAACACTTGTCCTTTGGACATAAGTGGTAAAAAAGTTTTTTTTGTTTAATTCCAGCTCATTACTAAATAATTTTAAAATCAACATATTTGAAAAAAATATTGTGAAGACATGGGATAAAGAAGATATAAATAACCGAATTAAGTGTAAAACATTTCTTTTTAATTTTTTGAACTAACATAGTTTGAGTGTCGAGTAAGTGACCGACTCACCTGTATATATTTAGGTATACTGTACAGTTAAATCAGTTATATCCTCTTTACCTACCTTTTAATTTTTTATCCTTATAATTTCGTCTATGGTATACCTCCACATATCTCTATCTGCACGCATTTCTCGATGACTTTTGTCTTCAAGCATTAGCCCAGATCTCGATAAAGTCGAAGGCTTCCTCGTATTCCACAAATCCCATATACAGCGGCTGATTTTATTCTTCTGTCTTTTTTATAATCTGCCAAGTAGTATGGATGTGGTATACGGTGTTGTAGTCATTTGAAAACTTAGCCTGCTTCGGTCGTTGGAATTCGTCGAGTCTTGTCGCTCGACGATTACAGCTGTCAATAAAAGTACTCGGCCTCTTCTCGGAGCTGAGGGTGAGAGCCGAAGTTATGCTGAAGCTAATTATGCAGCGTCCAAGTCGCGCTCCCGGCGCATCAGATTCCAAGGCTTCAAGAAAAAATTTTGACGACATCGTTGATTTCGTCGGCGGAAAGTGTCTGCGACCCAGTGTACACGCCATCTTCATCACGTTGTCGGTCATCTCGTCCACGTTGCTAGTGGTTTCCAGAGAATTGAAATGGTTTTGAAGTTACAGTTGGAATTGCTCGGAGCCACATCATATTTGGGGCTGCGTAGGTCGGAGAGTAGATTTCATCAAGTGGGTCCGTTTTTTTCGTAGGCATATATTCAGTGCCTCGTAGTAGCCAGTAGTCGATACCGGTGTTTAACCTATTAACCACTGAGACATCTCTGATTATATGTCTTTTATCCGCTATGTTGACATCTATCTTGTTCCGCGTTACAGTACGAGTTGTAGTGCCATGTCACTGCTCCAATGCGGGTTGGCGGATATATATGTAGATAGGTGTATCTACAATAGTGAAAATACGATTATGGATACTTGTCGGCACAAATACCAAATATCTTAACGTAACTTACGTTAACTAAATAACTTACGTTTCCATACAAAAACGCCGGACATACAACATATTTCTCAAATGCTTAAATTAAAATTTACCAAAAGTTTATATCACAATTAAGTTAGTATTTTACTAAATACTAAAACATATATATAATATAATATAAATGTGATAAATTAATATTACAATAATAATTTTGTGTTAGTTTTCGGTGACTTATTTCGTCAGAATTTCTACATTAATTAGTAATTATTATGCGACGCTATGTACCACGCTGCAGTGGCGCTTTTAATCTAACGATATTAATAGCAGACTAAGCTTTGATGCATTTTAGTGAAATTCAGAACAACGTGAATACATTTTGCTTTCCACGTGAGCACCTAATCTTGTCTTATTAAGAAAATGGTAGAGTAATCTGATGAGGTTTCATGTACCTGCACACATCACAAATTTGTTAACAGCCTTTCAAAATTTATCACTATTCTATCAACCAAAACAGAAATATTGTATATTTTTTTTTTTTTTATAAAAGTGGTAACATATTATTTGATCAAAAAATGTAATAGAAATCAATGTATTCTAAAAGTATGTAAAAGATTATTTATTATAATAATTTAAATAAAAGTACTACCATGTTGAAATCTAAAATAACAAACCAGATTTATAATAAATTTAGCTAATATGTACCATTGCATTGTTAAATTCCATAATATGTTTCATTCCTCGCCCTCACGGTCCAATATTATCAATACCAAAAGCATTTTAAAACGCCCCGAGGATGTGGCCATCAAAATACGTAATTCGGCATAGCGATCCCCGGTCACCATCTAAAAATGTAAAAATGGTTCCCTTGCATATTTTCCTAAGTGCCATAAAGTATGACATTTATTACGGTCAGATCTGCTCGAACCACTATTGATAGGCAAATGAGAGACTTTTTTAAAAGAAAAACGATGTCTGTTTTTTATGTGTTCTTTGGATAAGATATTTTTTAAGAAGTTGATATTTGAACTGGCTTATAATGGCCCGATCTTTTATTTGCATATTCTTTGTACTTTATAAATAACAAAGATGTAAATATCAAATCAAATTGCTAATACTGTCATAAACTTCTAATATTAAAGTTTCCTCAACTTATGCTTAAAGCAAACCGTTTGAAAGTCTAGGTTTTTAAAAGATGAGATTTGTATTAGTATTGGTAGAAGCATGGATAGAAGACAAGTAAAATAAGATTATTATCTAGAGCTAATTATCTATATGTCTACATATAATAAAATGGTAGGAAAGTCCAAACTGTACATTGAATATTTTTTTAAAAGAATACTTGGGGTGTGATCTACAATCGATACCGACGCCAAAAATATAGTTTTTATAATTTTTGTCTGTTTGTCTGTTTGTCTGTATGTATGTCCGGGATAAACTCAAAAAGTACTGCATGGATTTACTTCAAATTTGGCACGAATATTATTAAGAAGTCGGGTCAACATATAGGCTACATATTATCATGCTATCACCTACCGGGAACGAGCAGTAAACCTTTATTTCCTTAACGCATTCTGTAACAACGTGTAATCTAACGACGCGTATTTGAATTTTGTTGTTATTATGTTAATAACCATGCTATATAAGCTCGCTTCACACTATAAAAATCACGCATTATAAGTTACTAAGCCGATAAACATAATTAAATGAATATAAGTAGACAAGACAATTTTAAAGCAGCGCCATCTATGAGATTTTTCTGTAGATATGAAATGTAAAGAAGTAACGGGTAAATAAATGTTATTTTAAAAGGTATAATCGTAAGTATTTTTGGTGCTGTATAGCGTTCACGCTGACGACGTCTCGGGCAGTAGCTAGTTACTAATGTATGCTACGGTAGAATATACAACCGGTTTTTTTTTTACAGGCTGAAGCGTATTTACTATTTATATATCATCATATTCTTGTGTATACCTCTTTTCAAAGATGTATTAAAAAGGAAAGTGACTCAGTTATTGTATCGTAACGAATTAAAATTCGACAGTTCATCTGAACAGTAGACTACAAGAACTTTAACAGCAGTGAACTATTTATAGCAACTGCCAAGCAATGCAACAACTTACGTTATTTATTATGCATCATAACTAATATATTCAAAAACGGGATGTTTACCATGTTTTTTACTTTCATTTTGCGGAGCTCGATATTTCGACATTATCTACGAATGTTTTGTTCACGAGACTCAAGTATATTAATTTTAGTAATTATACCTAATATTTACTCGACTTTTAATAGTAGATGTATTTTTGTCTTTTAATGGAAAGAAGAAATAATATAGAACTAATAAGGAAGTGAATCGTCGAGCTCTTAAGGTTTAAACGACCTCGTAGAATTTTCACTCTTATTGAAATTGTCAATATTCCAAAAAAATAGTGGGTCGGTGGCCTTCAGCAGGTTCAGCTTATGAGTTAGGTGAGTGACGAACAGTTTTCATAACAGCTTGTTTCAAACCTATCTAATTTCCTGTGTGTAAACAAACAGTATAGAAGAATATTTTAATATTAGGAAAGTTTTATTTGTTTGACAGAGACATTTCGTTTCTTAAATTTTGATTTTTATTGTCACGGTGTTCTTTTTAATGAACTTATATTTTCATATGACTTTTAATGTATCAATCAAAGGTAAATTTTAAAAATCATTTTCCAGTGTTAGGTTTGAACCTATTGATGCATCTATTTTTACTAAAATAAAGGGAGAAATTGTAGGAAACCCAAAATTTCAAAAAATTTCAAAATTTTCCAAAATTGGTCTTATCAGCTTGGCTCTTGTTTGTTATAGTGTTTAGAAAACTGCGAGACCAAACTATGAACCTATTGATGCATCTATTTTTACTAAAATAAAGGGAGAAATTGTAGGAAACCCAAAATTTCAAAAAATTTCAAAATTTTCCAAAATTGGTCTTATCAGCTTGCCTCTTGTTTGTTATAGTGTTTAGAAAACTGCGAGACCAAACTAATTCCTCAACGAGTTGTTCTTTAATGTGATATTCATATTTCTATGATTATAACTGACAATCATAATTCTATTTGTCAACACAATCCTTAGAGTACCTTAACATTATCCACGAGGGTGCTAATTGAACTTCTAAGAAATATAAAACATCTATTATATACATCTACTCGAAATGTTACTATTCGTTAAATATCAAAAACTTAGTCTCAGGTAGTCTTATTGTAAGACGTCGTGTGAACAAGAACACTCGTAGGATCGATCTATCCAATGTTGCTAACCGAACTAAAGACATGGAGCAAGCGAAATAACCTTTCCGCTGTAGCGGTCTACTTAAATTAGAAAAAGATAATTCTTAATTCGATTACACAAAGTAATAAAGTTGCAAGTATAGTACCAGTTTATAATTAGAAGATAATACTTTATTTATTTTTATTTTATTTTATTTTGGAAACAAATGGTATTACATGAATATACAGAAATAAAAAATGCAATAGAATAACCAAAAATAGTTTCCGATATTAAAAAAGAACATATAAAAAAGTTTAGAAGAGATGCTTAACATTAACAGTTCCATATCAAAAACTTAATAATAATAATAAAAACAAAAAAAGAGAGAGAAAATAAAAGTATGCAACAAAGAAATTCAAAAATCAATACGGGCATTATGAAACAAATAAATTAAAAAAAAAACAGTTTGAAAAAATCACAATTAAAAAAATTAAGGATCAAAATTACAATTAAAATCAAAATAAAAATAAAAATAAAAATAAAAATAAAGAGATGAAAAATGTCAGTATTTATAAACAAATTATTGTACTGGGCACAACTACTGTTTATATAAAATAAAATAAAAATAAAAATAAAAATACAATATATAGTAATATAACCATAACTTCAGAATAACTTTGTATGACTATACACTTAGGTACTATCACGACTAGAAACTAATAATAAAACAGTTATATTAATGTTATAAGTTCGTACCGAGGACACCGGTGCGTCCTTTTGTATGTTAAGGGTTAATTAATGGCTTATTATTATTATTACATTTTACGGATATCCAAATCGATCCTGTGTGACATACCTACATCACATACCTAAGTTTTATTAATGTATGCATTATAAAAATTCCAAACAGCTCTATCATCGGCTATGATAACGATAACTCTCGGAGTAGGTCAAGCACAATAGTGAGTGCCACCTATAATCGTATATTAAAGCCCCTTATCCCTAAAGCACCTTTGCGACAATAGAAAGGAATAAATCGCCGAAAAGTGGCCACATAAAAATGACATACGGTTTCAATGGAAAAATAAAGCTTTATACACATAAGAATACGTATACAACTTCATAATTTACAATAAGTTACCTTAACATTTGATAAAAAAATTACAATATTTTACATATCTACCTATATACAATTAAAACATCCTCAAAACGTAATTAATATAAATGGATAAAATAAGATTAAAAAATGAAAAACTCAGACTTATGCAGCATACATTTTTGGTTTGTATTTATTATCTATTGAATTATAATATTTTATATTATCACTGTCACTGCCCCTAAACGGGTCAAAAACCTATCACCCTACGTATTTTCATCAGGGGTTAACACTCGGCTCACGCACCAGGCGGCAAATGCGAAATCGTAATAAAACTATCCATATCACATGTAAAATAGGCAGTCATAATATTGAAAACTTCTAAAGTCCATCAATAAGTGTGACGCTGAGTGGGGAAATTTACGCCTTATCCCACTAATAGAGCTTGCCGTGCTATGTTATCGATATTCGATAACTACTTATTACTTATTAACCGAACTTTAATAAGTTAATGCGTGTTATGCAAGTACACAAGCCACTGAGATAATCGCCGACCATTTTAGCGTCCTCATTTTCTAGTATTTGCCTGAAAATCATATAATCTGGTTGTTGTAGGTACACGCATTGGTGAAACATTGTTTTAGATGAAAATTTTATCAAAATATAAATGATATATATATACATATATATATATATATATATATATACTAGCTGTGCCCGCGGCTTCGCTCGCGTTGAAATCAGTGTGTCACAAAGTTTTCCCGGTAAACCTCCAGTGAAACTATCATCAAAATCGGCTTAGCCGTTCCGTAAACATTCCTCTTGAAGCCCTCTCTCCATTGGTGAAACCGCATAAAAATCCATTCAGTAGATTTTGAGGGAATCGATCACATACACTTTTGGGGACTTTGTTTTATAATACCTGTTACTACAACTGTTACCCGCGACTACGTTCGCATAGTTATGAAGATATGTACTATTAAGATTTTTAACGCAAATTATTTTTTTAAATAACCTATCAGGCGAACTTATAGCTGCTGTATATGTTTCATACAAACTATCAACCCCAATCAAAGCCCCTTAGCGGTGGAATATCGCAAAATCCGTTCTTAACGGACGTCTACTAACTATAATCTAATTTCAAATTTAATCTTTGTCCATCCTGGATGGATGGACCATCCAGTGGTTTTTGAGTTCTTGTGATGAGTGAGTCAGTGACCTTGCTTTTTTATATATATAGATTACGATGCATTATTTGGACCCCTCCTCACCATCTATAAAGCATACATTTTAAATTTCAAGTCTCTTACTTCAAAAACATAGGACTTTCATATAAACTTCCAACCCCCGTTTTATCCCCTTAGGGGTCGAATTTCGTAACATCCGTTCTTAGCGGATGTTTACGTCCTATAAGGAACCTACCTGCCAAATTTTAAGTTTGTAGGTGTTATAGTTTCGGAGATTTCGTGATGAGTAAGTCAACCTACCATCCCCCGTTTTAACCCCAAAAGGGGGTTGATTTCTAACGATACATTATTTGAACGCCTCCTCACCATCTATAGAGCATGCATTTTAAATTTCAAATCTCTTACTTCAAAAACATGGGACTCTCATACAAACTTCCAACCCCTATTTTACCCCCTTAGGGGTTGAGTTTCGTAAAATCCGTTCTTAGCGGATGTCTACATCTTATAAGGAACCTACCTGCCAAATTTCAAGTTTGTGGTTGTTATAGTTTCGGAGATTTCGTGATGAATGACCTTTCGCGTTTATATATATTATAGATATATATATATATATATATATATATATATATATATATGTTGATCCATTGTCCTAATACTCTTTACTACCAATATTGTAGAATTATGGTCACGACTAACAACCACTCTGGTGTAGTGCCCAAAACACCGACAGTTTGCGGGTTCGACTCCCGCTCGGGATGGACATTTGTATGTGTACAAATATTTCTATCCGGTTTGAATGTCTATCCTTGTAAGCTTCAGCCTGTAATATCCCACTGCTGAGCATAGGCCTCTTTCCCCATGTAGAAGAAGGATCAGAGCTTAATGCATCACGCTACTCCAATGCGTGTTGGAAGATATATTGCCTACCACGAGAAATGATCACTATCAGGTGTACATGATAACAACCGGGACCGACAGCTTAACGTGCTCTCCGAGGCACGGTGAGGAGATTCACAAGGACAACCAGACCGGAAATAAATATTTGTATAAACACAAATATCCATTCCGAGCGCTAATCGAACCCGCATCCATCAGTGTTTAGGCACCGCCGACACAGCACACGCACCATTACACCTGAATCCTTAAAACGAGATCTATTCTCAGCAGTGGGATGTTACAGGCTGAATCGATGTCACGATTTGTTATACATTTTACATACCTAAACTTTACTTAAAAATTAAATTAACCATCTGAGTAGGTTTCATTGCAATTATTAAAATCTAACTTTATTTTAATTTAAAAATATTTAAAATATATAAAATATCGATATGTAAGATCGAAGCACTAAATCAGAGAGCGAGGCGTCAAAACGAACGAACCGCAACTATCAAAGAGAAATCTTTTCCGTGTATCAATAACGGCGGGCGAGGCGTCGAGCCCGACTAGACACATTGCGCGCTTTTATGTCCTCTGACATCGTGGCTTATCGCATAGAATCGGAACACAAATATGCGAATCTCCATATAGTTATGAATATAATATCTTAATCGTAAAATAAAAATGATTAAAATACAGAAAAATATATTCCTGAAAACTTAAAAGTCAATATAAGTTGACTATGTTTTGTACTCAAAATAATTTAACATTTTTTTGTGGTTTCTAATAAAATTAAATTGGGCAGTAAAATTGTATCACAAAAAGGTAGCTTTTTCATTAGATAATAGTTATTACTAATTATTGTATACATCTTATTCGCAACCGCATATATTTTGTCGTTGGAGTATAGAATGGTTAGTAAGAAAGCTGGAATCACACACACTCTTCGACTTTCTTGAATTGTAGCTCGTTGCAAGTTTATGGGAGGTGGTGATCACTTAAACCTTTACCTGGTGCGTGTAGGCGCCTAAACACCGGCGGTCTTGAGTTCGATTACGCTCGAAGTGGTTTGTATTTGTACAAATATTTGTTTCCAATCTAGGTGTCTATCCTTGTGGGTCTCCCCATTGTGCCTCGGATAGCACGTTAGGCTGTCGGTTCCATTTGTTATCATAGACACCTGAGAACAATCGTTACTCAGAGCAGGTAGTGGATAATATCCGTCCCTTCTCCTGCATGGGAAAAGAGGCCAACATATGCCCAACAGTGGAATGTTAGAGAAATAGAGACTGAATCACTCATAAATGTACATTACATTACATCATTTAGAAGTACCTGCGTGACCGAACTTACCTCGGTATTTTTAGTAAATCGTGTTTTTTGGAAACCATATTTAAATACGAATTACATATTTATAAAATATGAATAGTATTTTTTCCGATAATAATAATAAATATAAATAAATATAAAAAATCAAAAATAAAAAACAATTAAAAAATAATAATGATAAAATATGAACAATATTTTTCGATTTTATCAACATAATAATAAAAAATAATAACTTTCTATTTGAAAAAAAAATAATGAATGCAACAAGAAAAAAAAATAATCGATCTGAAAGTATCAGGATTTGAACCGTGATGTGATCGATCGCGACCGGCCGATTTCCCACCTGAGCTATTACAACTTCATTGACAAATGCGAAATTTACCTTCGTATTCTAACAACATTTTTTCATTGCCTAAAAACAGGGATAAAACGATTTTTTCTAAAAATCAAACCTAGCTAGATTTATTTATCTCCCCCGAAATTCCCTGCATACTAAATTTCATGAAAATCGTTGGAGCCGTTTCCGAGATTCAGATTATACATACATACATATATATGTATAAAAGAATTGCTCGTTTAATAGTATAAGAATTTAGAATACAGATATTTATTTTACATTAAAAACTGTTTTTCCAAACACAAATAATATATGTATCGCTATTTGGTAAAAGTGTGAAATTATCTTGCTAACCGTATGCAGATTAGGGGAACGTGCTAGGGCGCGGGATTAGTTCCGGTTTACTTTTTATAGGATTCCGATGATAAATGTTGCCATTGGACAGGCTAACGGATGGTGCGTGAAACGTATCCAAATATCCACTTTTCCACCTCCTTTACATATTTGAATAATTTGATAGTTATAAAAAATAACTTCTGTAAAGCACTTTGTTTTTCTTAAGTACTTTTGTAGTCATATTGATACGTTTTTTGCTTATAGTATTTTAGGTTTTATTGACTATATGTATATCTATGTCTGATATGGACTGTTTTATATGATCTTACAGGCATAAGTACAAATGTAGTGATAGAAATAATACCAAATTATATGACGTGTTTACGTACTCGTTACGTGCAATCGTATCTTTGTTGAAGTAAAACTTTTTTACGCACGCTTGACTTGGAAGTAAGCTGGTGAATGCCTGACGAAAGAGTTACGAAAAGTGTGATCGGGCAAGGCGAGCGGAGCAAGAGGGAGGTGGGAGCACACATTTTCTTTCTGTCTTTCTTTTATGTGTGCAGGTCCAATGTGCAAAACTTTTACTTCAGTCGTATGGTCAAAGCACACTCGTTTTTTAAATAATGTTTTCTTCTTATTATAAATTATACCCAAAATTGTTAAAAATCGTAATAACTAATAGCTTTCGTATAACACAACCTGTATATAAAGCTAGATATTTTATTATAGGTTTAGCATGAAAACCGAACAAAATTTGCATTCATAATACTCGTATTATATGCCGCACAAGGAACTACACTAATAACGCATTTCGATACATGATTCTATAAAATGTCAAGCTGTCCCTATCACAGATGCTCGGTTTCAAAGTCAGACAAAAAACGAGTAAAATCACGAGGCAGACGGGAGGATGGACGATTGCCGATCCCAAATATGATTTATAGATCGGCCGTCATCGGCAATGCGCTTTCTATACGTCAGGACGTGTCACCGCTTCGGTAGGTTTAGGGGAAGAAAAATACTTTCTGTTGGATAGCCTCCCTTTCTACTTTCACAAAATACGAGATAATTCTATATGACACATCTATAGAGATAATAATTTATCTTACTTTAATCTTCATATCTTAGGACTATTTACCACTTAATTATATCCGATTGCCAAAATGGTCTAAGTTTATGAAAGCCAAAATTAATGAATTTACATATTTTAAATTTTGCTACTATTATAATTTTGTCGTACCTTTGTAGCAGTAACATTCATAATTCTTCGAGCTTTTAAGACATCCTACCATTGGCCATACTTCCAAGGGCTCTAAACTTATCAGATTTTAGTTTATTACTTATGTTAGTATAAAAAGCGACTTTTTTTCAAATTCTATAATAATTATATATTCAAGCCCAAGAGCCCGCGATTGCCAGATCTTCGTCATTTATAAATACTGAAAGTTTGTCAGCGCAGGCACCCAAGACAAAGCCATTTTGTACGCCTTTACTAACTGGTATCTACCAAAGCCTCTATGAGTTAAACTTCATATTTGGCCATTATTTCTACCGGTGTTCCGAGCATGCACTAAGAAATTTTTAGCTTCAATGAAATGACGAAAGTCAGGCCCTCCCGGGCTCTTGATCTACTCGTACGCGGTCACGAATCGGATAACAATGCTTACCTACTTTTTGAAGCAACATATATGACTTTTTTAAGGTCAATGCTTTAGTAATATATTTAACTATTATGGGAATTAGTTATTGGTATTACTCTCAAAAAATTCGTACAGGAACTTTTACAAAAGCAGTTATAACTACTACTGTCTTATATTTTAAGGCCACTATCACCTAAGAAGCCATCCATAAAATACGTCAATAGGTAGGGGGGGGGGGACGAAATGTGACATTGTGTAACAAGGGGGGTATTTTTGAGTATTGAAACGTGATACTTGAACTACATACATATTAAGAGTTAACTTAAACATATTGTTTTTATTTGTATGTCTATATAAATATATTTTGTATGTGTTTATATGTTTATGTAGGTATAATGTATTGTAAATTAATTTAATTATATGTGCTAAACTTGCGTTGTTGTTTGCGCACTACTACCGACATATTTTACTCATACTACTTTTATTAAAGGTTGCCTGGAAGAGATCGCTATAAGCGATAAGGCCGCCTTTGCATACATTATTTGTTTTTGTATCTAATCGTTCTAAAATGTATCTTCTTTTTTGTGTTGCAATAAAGTTTAATAAATAAATAAATAAAATAACACTCGCTGTACCTACCTACTAGGGTTAGGAGCCGACCTTTTGTTTTGATAATATTTTATAAATATTCATTCCTACGTTTAATTGATGTTGATTTTGTTGAAAAAAAATTAAATGAAAATAAAAATAATATCAAAACTCATGTTTTAATTCAATAATTTTCTTGATGTAAATTGCGAAATATGTCTAAAAATTTGCTCTAATCAATTTGTTTGCAGAAGTATTGAACAACGTTCTTATAAGTTTAATATTGCATGTAAATAAAAATAGAACATAAATAAAACTCAATTTCGTATCCTTTAGAAGTTGATGAGGATTGCTGTACATTTGTATAAAATCGAACAATAATCGCTCATAATGTCAGTTACAATACAATTTGTTTGGAAACTCGGTGCGTGATAGAAATAATAACAAATGATTCGCGCCCTAACACCGCCTGGCGTTGAAAGATCACGCCTATTGCTCTTTTACTGATGAAAAAAGAAACGGGCTTATTGCGCAATATGTACCATCTATCTATGTTTTATACTTACAGTTACAGGAATTTTGTATGTGGGCTTTGATTTTTTTTTTTTTTATATCTTGTGCTGTATAAACTAAAAATTGCCGAATCGATTTTAAAAATTTACTACTACGAATAAAATACTACTGATTTTGTAAAATCTATCCGCCACGTTATTATGACTGAATAACTAAGACTATATTTTGATGGGATCTACGCCGACAAAGACACGTGAGGCAAGCTAGTGGAATATAATTAGATATATTATAATGATGTCTAATAATATTAATTTGTCCTCAATAACAGTATTATTCATTGTACTATACCAACTGGGAAATGCAAACTCGCTAGATAGGTCACTTTACGTCACAATTAATTAAATATAAATTTCTTGCGTAGTTTGAACAATAAGGAGATAAGTACAAAAACATTTATAAGCATTGCATAAAGAATTAGATTTGCTTGTAGCTATGTTTTCGTTGTAGACGCCGCGTTGGCGCAACGGTTACAGCCATGGATTGTGCCTGTTGCATTGGCGGTTGCGGGTTCGATCCCCGCACATGACAAACATTTGTATTGGCCATACACCTGTATGTTTACCGTGGTCTGGGTGTTTGTGCAGTCCTTGTGGGTCTCCCCACCGTGCCTCGGAGATCATGTTAAGCCGTCGGTTCCGGTTATTATCATGTACATCTGATAGCGATCGTTACTCATAGTAGGGAATATATCCGCCAATATTATTATATATCCGCCCGCATTGGAGCAGCGTGGTGGATTAAGCTCTGACCTTCTCCTACATGGGGAAAGAGACCTACGCGCAGTAGTGCGATATTACAGGCTGAAGCGAATGTTTTCGTTGTTGCCAAAAACTTTGTACCTATATTTTTAGGGCAAGGGAGCTTTTCATTGAGGCCACAGTAAGAAATATGTTGCTCTAAATTCGGAGCTGAAGAAGTACCTCAACCTTTCAGAAGATCACAGCTAAATAACACTGTTCTCAAGAACCGTATAACCGTATTTCCTGTACTGAGTAAGTTATCCAAAATTCTAGGTGAGATAAGAATCGGCAACGCGCTTGCAATGCTGCTAGTGGTGTAGGCGTCCATAGGATACGGTACATCCACTTAACATCAGTTGAATCGTACGCTTTTTTTCCACCGTCTTAATATTTACCTACTAAAACCCCCAGAGAGTTTTACATTTGCTGTTATTCTATTGTCTGATACTATCTAAAAAAATATAATAACGGACGATGTCTGTGATATTAATTAACATTATTTCAATGAAAAAATGCGCGAAACTAAAGTGCGTTGAGTTTTTCACCAGAACCACTACATGTGGGCGAGCAATATCATGTAGGAGAGTAATTTTGTCGTGTCTAGTATAGTATTGAAGGCGTTATGCCTGAGCTCGACTCAATCTCATCAATTGTGTTCGTTAGAGACTTCTAGTGATTGTTGCGCTTAGAATAAGCATCGTGTAATACACACTACACCATACATTACTCCAAATACGCAGCATGACTTTTTCCGTTAATATTCGGGTTTACTGTCGATGTTGACGTTTGAAAAGGTAGTCCCCATGATTTTTATTTTTTTATTTTAACTAGCTGACCCGGCGAACTTCGTATCGCCTAACACAAACTTTATCGTATGGTGTTAAAGTTCAAATTGACTTTTAAGTATTATCACAAATCTTTTGTATGGGAGTATAGAAAAGTGTTGTTTTTAGACTTTTTCAGGAAATTTAATTTTTTTTTTTAGAATTTTTCTCTCTGTAAGAACCATCCTCGTACTTCAAGGAATATTTTAAAAAAAGAATTAGCGAAATCGGTCCAACCGTTCTCGAGTTTTGCGCTTAGCAACACATTCAGCGACTCATTTTTATATTATAGATAATGTATCAACTTATTTATCATCATCAGTGACGATTTGATCTAAAAAAAACCTTTTTTGTGCCTAGCTAGTAGTATTTCACTCATTCATAATCGGTTTTCAAAGCCTCTCTTCTTTTATTATTTTAATTTTTCTCTCTTCTTTAACCCGATTACCTTATTCATGAATAATTCCTAAAGATCTTTAGCGAACTGTCACTGCTTGCTGAGTGACTTCAAATAAAAGTTCTAGTTCCTTTTGTGTTGGAGACGAATCTTCCTCCAATAATTCCTCCGATTCTGCATCGTCGTAAATTTTTGAGCTTCCATTGCGCACTTTGTCTTTTACGTCAAAATCACCGTTTTTAAACTTTTGAAACCACTCACGACATGTTCACTCATGACACGAGCAATAGATACGCCTCAGGTGCAGATTTTTTTGCAATTAAAGAATTAAATTAAATATTCCCACAAATGACGCTTATTTTACTTAAATTTAGACATTTTTAGATTATAAAAAAATATATATGATTCTAATGCAAAGTTGATAAGTAAATATGGTTAGCGAAATGAAATGAAAAAGATTATTTAGCCGATTATTCGATTATTTGACAAACGTCAAAAAAATACATTAAAAAAATTAAATTAACAAAAAGAAAATAAAAATTTACATCTTAATATTAGGTCCTTTTCAAATTTAGATAACGTACCACGTGTTATCCAGCCGTCTAATATTTGGGTTGTCAGGTTTATGTCGTTCTTGAATATACAAACTAATTTTTATCCTAGTTATCTTCTGTAAACTCTAAAGTAAACTTCGTGCCGCGTGCCTTTTCCCTCAAAATAGCGGAAACTTATTTGTAGTCCTGTAGAGTAAAATAATAGAATTAAATACAACAAACACTTTTTAGGATAAAATATTTTGTATAGGGAATCAGCTTTGATGCTATAGATCTTTTCCGCCAACTACGTATTTCAGTCACAAAATCTTTCTATCAAAATTTACAAATTAGTTAATTAGTAACAAATATCGTCAGAAATGTTTCCGTTATCGTGCCAATTTACCCAAAATTTATTTATATTGACACACAGAAGTGCAAATGTCGAGTGTCTGTGGGATCAGTTTGATGAAAGCTAATAACAGAAACAAGACTATTCACTGATAGTCTAACTGGGCTACTGTTCACAAAAAGTGGCTTAAATGTGAAACGTGTACCTTTGCTTGTATTTAATGAAAACTGCCTGAATAAATAGTATAAATAAAATAAATTTCACTATGAAACACTTGTTTAATTCAATTTTCCCTACGCTACACCCTTAATTTATTTTAGAAAATAATAACGATGAAAAAGGGCGTTGAATGCTGTCCCATGGATGGTTTATATATCTAAGTAAATATATGCTATATTTTGAGTTATTGTTTTTTCTATTATCCGACTGTTTCTGGAAATTATTGTAATATCATCAGGCCTTGGCACCTGTGCAAATTTTTAAGCTGATCCGATGTCTTGAAATTAATGAAAACCACAATAAAAGTTTACATAAATTGTGTTTACATACATTCATACATACAGGTTCAGTTAATAAAAAACTACGTTGATCTACGAACTTTTCATTTGCAACTTTAATTCCTAAATACCAATGCCTTTTTCAAAATTCGAGTTGGCAGCACTTATGTAACTAAATATGTTAATAGCCTTAGTTATTTTGTATCTGTTGACTAAATTGACAATTGACACAACCGTCAATGTTAATAAAAATAGATACAATTTAAATTTCATAAAATAAAATAAACATACCTACTTCTAAGTCATTTATTCTTCCCATGCCCTCGGTTTTAGTTGTACCAGTAGGTTAAATTTCCTGGTTCCGATATTTCTTTTGAGACCTTTTTTGTGAAATTTTCCTTAACCGAGAAACAGTAAATAAAAATAAAAAAAACGAATCGATAGAAAGACCACGATACAAAATGAGGTGGACAGTACACATTGAAGGTGGACCTAGACGGGTTAATCATGCAGCCGTGTGTGTTGATGATAAAATATATTCTTTTGGTGGATATTGTTCAACTGAAGAATACAATGATTGGGAGTCAATTCCAGTTCATGTATTAGACACTTCGACCTTAAGATGGGCACCAATAAATTATAAAAAAAACGATGTTGTACCCTTCCAAAGGTATGGCCACACAGTAGTTCCATATGGCCACAAGGTATCAAACTTTACACTATAATATGATTATTAATATGTCTAATATTGAATAACTAATAAAGTTTAATCTTTCTCTTTCTAGATTTTTATGTGGGGTGGTCGCAATAATGCAGTAGCTTGTGATACACTATCTTGTTTTGATACAAAAAAATTAGAGTGGAGTACGCCTGCAGTAACTGGAATGCTGCCGTATGCTAAGGATGGTCACTCAGCTTGTATTATCAGAAACAAAATGTACATATTTGGCGGGTTCGAATATCTCACAGACCAGTACTCACAGGAAGTTCACTGTCTAGATTTAGAAACAATGCAGTGGAGATTCATTAATGCTAAAGGTACTCCGCCATTACACAGGGACTTTCACACAGCCATTGCATATCACGATAGAATGTACATCTTTGGAGGAAGAGGGGACCTGAATAGTCCTTATAATTCAGAAGAAGAAATATATTGTCCTCAAGTTTATTATTTAGATACCATTTCTGAGACATGGGTAACTACCAACCCTAGTGGTACATGGCCTGAGGCAAGACGCAGCCATTCCGCCTGTGAGTTTTTGAATTTAAGTATATTTTTTAACTGACTTCAAAAAAAGAGGAGGTTACTCAATTCAACTGTATATATATTTTTTTTATGTATGTTCGGGTATAACTTCATCATTTATGATGAAGAATAATTATTTTTTTGTTGGAAAGGAGATATCCCTGGTGTGGTACCATGATAAAGAAACCAGGATCTAATTATGGGATCCCAGAGAAATCAAGGGAAACCCTTGAAAATCCGCATAACTTTTTACTGGGTGTACTGATTTTGATAATTTTTAATTAATCGAAAGCTGATGTTTATCATGTGGTCACATTTAAATTTCATCGAGATCTGACCACAACTTTTGAAGTAATCTTTGATAATGCGTATTTTTTTGACTAATTTTTTGTCTACCTACATTGTATTACTTGTCGATGTAATTGAAATCGGTTTTTTTTCGTTTGCCAGCAAACACAATTATCTTACACTTTTTTTGGTTATATATCTGTGATTTTAGGGCTTTACAATGATTACATGTACATCTTTGGAGGATTGAATGCTAAAACAAAAACACACTTCAATGACCTCTACAGATATTCCATAAAAGGAAATTTTTGGGAATATCTTAATGTACATGGTGTGGGGCCTTGTAAGAGAAGACGACAAGCTTGTCTTATTTATAAGGATAAAGTATACTTATTCGGAGGAACGAGGTTAGTAAATATTTTATTTAAGATATCAGGAGTTCCTAAAAACTAACCCAATAATTTTGTTTATTTGCACTATTCAGTCAAAACACAAAAATCAGTCTATAGAACGAAAAATGCTTTGGCATATAATTAAAAATAAAAATTTATTTATATGGCTTATATAACTATAAAGTTTACAGTATGAATAAATGTTTTCCTTTTTTAGTCCTTGTTCACTTAATAATCTTAACAGACAAGTAAATGATGCTGAAGATAATCCTGAGAGACTTATAGACAATAGTGATCTCCATGTGTTAGATTATGCACCAACATTAAAAACTCTGAGCATTCTTTGTGTCTTAGAACACAATTTAGATCAATCGTCACTTCCTCGGGATATTATGTAAGTTAAATTTTGTATTATATAATAACAAGCTTTTACCCGTGACTTCACTCGTATAGAATTTTTTTTTTAATAAAAACTATCCTATGTTATTTCTAATACCTCCAAAAATATGTCTATAAATGTTCATGATAATTGGTTAAGTAGTTTTTGCATAAAAGCATAACAAACTTACATTCATTTTTATAATATTACTAGCCGATCCCGCCAACGTGGTTTTGCCATATATGTTATAAACACTTAGTCCCCCCTTATAACTTAGGGGTATGAAAAATAGATTTTGACCGATTCTCACACCTACCCGATACGCACACAAAACTTCATAACAATCAGTCCAGCCATTTTGGAGGAGTATGTTAACCAACATTGTGACACGAATATTTTATATATAAGATAAACATGTCACACACGATCACCAACCCGCCTGCCCTGCCTTTACTCCAGTACCAGAGGTCTGGAAATACAGTACACAAGGACAAACACCCAGACAATGGCAAACACCTGTATGGTCTATACAAATGCTTGCTATGATGGCATGTAATCGCTAAGTAAACACCATTGTAAATATAATCGATTTCAATTCAACCCTCAATTATACTATTCTAGTTTATTATCTTTCTCAATAATATATTTTTTAGTTTTTATAGGACATACAATACGATACAATTCAGCCTGTAACATCCCACTGCTGGGCCACTTTCCCCATGTAGAAAAAAAATTGGAGCTTAATCCACCACACTGCCCCACTGCAGGCTGGCAGATATATTCCCTACTATGATTAACAATCACTATCATATGTATATGATAAGAACCAGGACCGACAACTTAACGTGCTCTCCAAGGCACAGTGGAATAAATATTTGTACCAATTCAAATATTCATTCTAAGCTGCATGCAGCTTGCTGATTGTGTATTTCTATAACTAAGTTAATGTTATAACAAGATCAAATTACTTATTAATGTAGAAATAATAATAAAATATCCCTTGTCTTCTATACTAATATGTTAAAATAAAAATTATAGTGAAAGTTTACTAACATAAACTTGTTTTCTTTTAATTTCAGACTTGATATTAGAATGATGACCATGCCGAATCGCATCAGCAGACCAATTAATCAAGCTGGTTAGCTTGAAACATATACAGCATTATTGTTATATTTAAGAAAGAATGTATAACATGTTATAAAAAGTTTCAGTATGCTTTCAATAAAGCATACATGGTATTTGTTGTGTTTGTAATTTAAAGTTTGTTATTCAGTTAATGAGTGATTTCTATTCGTAATTAATTGAAACTCCCTTACAGTTAAAATACAAGTTTCAGTACTTATTAGATTAGATTATTTTTAATTGCTTTAGTTTAATATTTTTGACATACAGTTTACATTAACATCAAAAATGTATTTGTATGAATTGAGACATGTTGCTTTATAGCCTGTAATATTCTACTAGAAAGAGACAATTGAATGCAAAAATAGTTTTCAAATCAAATAGCACATAATAGTATACATAAAGATTAGTTTTAAAAAAATAATGTTTATATAAACTAAAATTCATCTGCTCTGGTGTAGTTGTGCGTGTAGACGCTTAAACCCCGGTGGTTTACGGGTTCGATTCGTTTTGGGGTAAATATTTGTATTTGTACAAGTATTTATTTCCGGTTTGGATGTCTGTCCTAGTGGGTCTCCCCACCATGCCTCGAAGAGCACGTTAAGCTGTCGGTCCCGGTTGTTATCATATACATTATACACCTGTTGGCAATCGTTACTTATACTAGTAGGGAACATATTCGCCAACCCGAAGCGTAGATAGGGAGATGATAGATGGTTCCGTCTTATAGATGAGGAAAAAAATTAAAAATTCAAATGAACCGTACAAGTATTGAACGAAACCGCGAGTATCAACGGGCTTATAACAAAAGATACGTCTACTACGTAGCACGTCACGTAAACATAAATACGTTATGACGATTCCCACCGTTTTTTCAAAAAGTCAGCAATTACAATATCTATATTGTTTATATTTTGGAAATGAAATCAGCAATTTGATGAAATGTAGAAAAATAGATCTCAAGTTCAACAATTAACTTGATTTAAAACTTATTTAACTTATTAGAGGTTTTTATGAGATATTTTAATAACAAATATACACTTCTTTTATTATCGTTAAATTTTGGGTGAGAACATTATTTAGATGATTATTTATACATAGCATAAGTTGATCCATCAAAATAAACTGTACAAGGGAAACTTGTATGTGTGTGTATCACCATTTTTAACAAAATAATTATTCATTAAATGTTATTTAATACTTGTGTAACTAACAGTAAGTGTAAGTATTAAAAATTGAATAATTGTTATTGTTAAGTTTACCGCTATTTATTTATTATTTATAAATAAGTAACTGTGACACTAATATATAGATACACAATACATTCACAACAGTAAGTCACATTCTGTAGTTTTGTATGTCTATGTAGGTGCCATTATAAAACATATTTAAATATTAAAAGAAAAAAAACTGAATATTAAACTTAGGTGCAGTTTATAACGGAAATTAGTTGCAATAGTGTTACATATTGAACTTTTAATAATATAAATTTTCTTAATGATTCTCATTTATTATGTGATATACAATAGCACCTTTTATTTTTGTTACTATATGTGTATGTAGTGTATTGTAAGTTGTAACATAATTATTTGTGTTAAAAGCATGTTTCATTTTAAAAAATAACTCATCAGCTCACCCTATTGCAGTCCACTGCTGGACATATGCCTCTCCAAGTTCGCGCCAGCCATCCCGGTTTTCCACAATCCTCATCCAGCCTACACCGGCAATCTTACGTAGATCGTCGGTCCAACGGGCCGAAGGACGTCACACGCTGCGTTTTCCAAGACGCGGTCTGCACTCCAGGACCCGTCTACTCCAACGGCAATCGGTGCCACTGCCACTTCAACTGCTAATTCTGTGGGCTATGTCGGTTACTTTCGTTCTCTCGCGGATAGTCTCATTTCTAATCTTATCTTTGAGAGAAACCCCAAGCATAAGCCGTTCCATTGCACGTTGAGCGACTTTAAACTTGTGGACCAGTCCCTTCGTCAGTGTCCACGTCTTGGCTCCGTATGTTAACACAGGCAGGACGCATTGCTCGAAGACTCTTCTCTCAAGCATTGCGGAATCTTCAAAGTGAAAAAATAGCTACACACATAATAAAATAAATAAAATTTCAACTTCAATTACACCTGAGGTATTATATAATAGCTAAGAGATAAATACTTTGAATTATATTTAAAACAACCGGACAAGTGCGAGTTGGACTCCTGCACCAATGGTTCCGTAAAAAAAATATTAAACATGATTCAAAAACGGGATATTTGCCATATTATTTATTTATAATATGGCAAATATCATCATCTCATAATAAATTAATATAATCATCTCCATGCCATATTTTTTATTTTCATTTTACAGAGATCGATATTTCGACATTAATTACGAATGTCTTGTGAAAAATAATTAAAAATATTTTTGTTATAGGTATAATGTAGGTAAATAAAAATGTATGCTTTTCGCAGTTTCTCCTTTTATCTGTGCTATAAGCCGTTGCTTCGTACCAAATTTCAAGATGAGTTCACGAGAAGTACACTTTAGGTTTTGATTCAAGCTATCTCCTTGCGAGTCGAAAATTTGAAGCATAAACGGCTGTATCTTTTAATTGCGTTGGCTTATAACGTTGATTTTTTTCCCAGCCAAGGGACAGTAAACCTGATTATTTAATATGAATTTCAGCTTTACAGACAGACTGACAACAAAGTGATATATATAAGGATTCCGTTTTTTACCTTTTGAGGTACGAAACCCTAAAAAGTAAAAATATTATCACACGAACTAGTAGATACATTGATAAAATTGCAAGTAATCGATTCCTTATTTGATTTTTATTTTAAACAAGTTCAAGAGTAAATCAAGCAAGAGAAAGAGGCCTATATTGCCAAGCATTTTCTATGTAGTGTCAACAAAAATACTTGTTTTATTATAGCAAAAATAACTAGTTTTAATTCAAAAATTTCAATTTTCAAACAGTCTTAAGGCGGCTGAAACTACAGAGCTGATTTTAATATAATAATTATTTAAAGTTATCTTAGAAACTTTAATTGTGAAGCACATTCACAATGTGAAGTAATACAATACTACAAACAGCTCCATCAGTACGTAGTGGCAAAATAATAGCTAGACACTTGCATGAAGTCGCAAACAAGAAAGAAATCTATAACCCACATCAAGTTATAACTTACCAATAAAAAAAAATTGTAATGAGGAATAAGTCTGTTTCAAGATTATCAATATTTATAACTGAGCTTAAATTTAAGACTAAGTTAGTCAACTAACTCATGTTAGCTGACTTCTTTGAATAAAAATGCACAAAATTATTTACAAAGTATATTAAAAAAGAAAACGGCAAAAAGGAATTGGGTATAAATTTACTCATCTTCCTTAACAACATGTTTTTTCCGTTCAGGAACAAATGGCACAGATCCTGCTTTACTGTGTGCCCGTCTGTTGGCCTCCTTGCGTTTATTTTTCTCTCTAATAGTTTTGATCTCCTTTTGAGCATTCACTATATGTTTAGGCACGTGTCTGTGGCGCGCAATTCTTTTGACTTGTGGATGTGCACTGAACTTTTCTTTTAATGCTTCAGCATAATTTAAAGCTGTCCTTTCACGTGGTTTAAGCTAAAAGTAAAGATAAAACATTGCTTTAAATTTATAAGTAAGAAAACAAAATAGTTTTATATATAGTTCTACTCAGATTAGCTGCAGTCAAGAAGATTTGAATGGCAACGATAAGGGTTACAAAAATTTGTATCAGTGGGACCTTCACGAAATTATAGTTTTAGCATCAATAATTAAGTTACTATGTATAATTGTTGGTTAAACTAAACATTTCGGAAAGTCACATTTGAATCAACTTAGCATCTATATCTGATCCCACATAATGTTAGATTTTATTAAATATTTTTAACTTTTACTGACATTTATAATTCTTTTCTCATCATTAATGACCTATTAAAAATTTAAAATAATGCTTACAATTCCAAGCTTTTCAGATGCCTTGGCTTTCCACATTCTGATATTCATTTCATCTGATCCAGTAAGTATGTATTTATTGTCCAATGACCACTTAACACAAGTCAATCTTTGCATTCTCTTTGTATGGTATACATCTCTTGAATGACCTTTGAGACTCTCAAATATTCTAACTGTTTTATCATAGCTTCCAGAAACAAATTCCCTTCCAGTTGGTGAGTAATCCACATCTACTACCGCTGAAGTGTGATCAATGTGTACATTAACTGGTTGTTTTAATTTTCTTACATCAAAGGTGTATAAGCTGAAAGAGAATAAATGAATTCATTAAATATAGTTTATTGCACACCAGAAAAAAATACAAGATATAAAAATTAACAAACAAAACATAAAACAGTAAAAAATTTGCAGCTTTAGAACTCTCTCCAGGCATCTTGGCAAAGATTAACATAATAAATAATAATGTTGAGTAAGGGCAATATATTATAAAGAAAAAAATTATACTACAAAATAATAAAAATGCATAACAAAAAATATGTTGATAAATATTTCACTAGATGACCTGGCTCACTTCTTGTTGCCTCGAGAGTTGTTCTGTTTTTTCGTGAATACATCGATTTTTTTTTATGAAACCTTATACTGACAATAATAAACCCAAAAGAAAAACAATTACAAAATTTGGTGCAGTCATTTGGAAGATGAACTTTTGACTGGGTGGAGCGATTTCGACAAATTTTCTTTTAATCGAAAGGTGGTGTGTGTCATTTGGTCCCATTTAAATTTATTTGAGATCTAACAACTACTTTTCGAGTTATATCTAATAATGCGTTTTTACTTGACGCTTTTTTCGTCGACCTACGTTGTATTATACCGCATAACTAACATTACTCGTCGATGTAATTGAAGTCGGTTTTTTTTTCGTTTGCGAGCAAACACAGTTATTTAATCAATCGTTTATAAAAGTAGTAACACACGAAATATTAAAAAAAATAGTACAATACACTAATACACTAGTTCAATATGGTGAATCTAGTTAAACTTGTTATCTATTGTAAGTCCAAGATATGTCTGTGTTTGGGTAATCTCTATAGTTGGGCATTTACAATTTGCTTTATTTTTTGCGTGAAGACAGATTTAGTGGGTCAGATTTCGATGATTTTTAATTTAATCGAAAGCCCGTGTTTATCATGTGGTCACGTTTAAATTTCATCGAGATCTGATTACAACTTTTGGAGTAATCTTTGATGATGCGTATTTAACGGACTATTTTTTGGTCTACCTACATTGTATTACTTGTCAATGTAATTGAAGTCGGTTTTTTTTTTTCGTTTGCCAACAAACACAATTATATTATATAAGATAGAACATTATAATAAAAAAATATATTAAAGTATTTATAAAATAACAACACTTACTTGTAATCTTCATTAGCTACAGTGAAAATAAATGCTTCCATAGGATTCCATGCTAATGCATTGGACCTTAATTCCATTACAACCTTTCTCAGTGGGCCAGACTCACGAAAATCATACAATATGACACTTCGGTCACTCGCACATGATGCTAACAGATTAGATTCGACCTGAAAAAGTTTCAAATAATATTTCTAGAAAAGCTACTGGGCAAATGCTTCCTAGCAAGGGCAACCACCTTGGATTGATATATCATTTTACCAAGAATAGGTACTTGGTAGGATTAAATAGCAGGAAAAGGTAGGAGATATTTGCTAATTATCTCTATTAGCAGGTTCTTCCAACTGTGCTAAGTATATGTCTTCCTGGGTTATGGTATTCGCATTTATAATTAAATCCCACAAATGATTTTGCAATTGTCTTGACATAGATTTAAAGTGTTTATTAAAAATAAAGTAATACCTGAAACTTATTATTTGGTGCAGGATTACATAGATGATAAAAATGTGAGGATTTTTTTTCTAAAACAGTTTATATATTATTTTTAAAAGAGTAACTGCAGTTTCATTCCAATTCTTCTCTACAGAATCTACATTCCAAATCAGTAGTAACTTCACTTTTAAAAATAATAATCAATTAAAGTTTTAATTTGTAAAGTGACAATTCAAAAGTGATTTTGTAGCCTATTTGAATAAAGTTATTTAATTTGCCTTATGATAATGACAAGGAGCAACGTCTCTAAAACAATGAGCAGATTCATCCAGCAAGGACCATAAAACTTATGCAATACTACATTTTTATATTTTCTAGTAATTCATGGTATATAATTATTTACAGTAATGGGAAAAGAATATTTAGAAATTTAAGTACAATATAAATCTCTCACCTGATTAAAAGCAACGTGGTGTAGACTATCGACGCCCCACTTAAAAACTTTGATAGGTTCACTTCTAGTATTCTCCCACAACTGACAATGTTCTCCACATGTGGCAAATATTGGTTTCGATCTGTGATGACTGACACCAGAGACAACTGACATACTCAACAAAGTGTTAACAGGATTTTCGTCTTCTTCATCTTTAACTTCTGCTTTCCAAGTTTTTATAGTTTTATCGTCGCCAACACTGATAAACTGCTGCCCGTCTGGAGTGTAAGAAATAGCGCGGACCCAGCCTTCGTGCGCTATAAAATGTCTTGTACATTTTCGACTAGCCAAATCCCATAATCTTATTTCGCCATCAAATGCTCCACTCGCCAAAACCGCTAATCGACTTGGATGTTTAGCTAAACTTGATACACCATCAGAATGTCCATCTAAGTTGCCAATAAACGGCTTGGCAAATACTCTCTCAAGCTTTACCGCATTTAATGCCCGAACATATTCTCGAGGTCCTTCTAACGGATGTAAATTCGGGTCGTAGTTTCTTTGAACTGAAAAAGTATTTAACATATATTTATCAAAGTTTATTAAAAGCATATAAGCCACCTGTCTATTTATAATAATAATAAATTACTTTTATGGATATCTCTTTTGGTTGCACGTAGATAGTCTTCTGGATTACGACTAATAACTTTAACTTTTACTGACATCTTGCAATTTTTGTTGTATTTATTTTAATTATAATTCATAAATACGACATTATCAATAAGAGATTGTGACAAAGTTAACCTTAAAATGGAAATCGAAAACAGCATGAAAACAGTAAATAGAAAATAGACTATACATGTGACACGAGATGACGAGATGTGACATATTTACACAGATTCAAAATTGAAGACTTACGTTCTCCTAGTTGATCGCCTCGATCTCGATCTGTCGATCCTATTTTTTTATCGATTATGTTAATGTAATAAAATTATATAATTGTGTTTGCTCGCAAACGAAAAAAAACCGACTTCAATTACATCGACGAGTAATAAAACGTAGATCGACGAAGAAATAGTCAAGTAACTACGCGTTCAGATCTCGATAAAATTTATATGTGACCACATGATAAACATCAGCTTTAGATTAAATTAAAAATTATCAAAATCGGTACACCCAGTAAAAAGTTATTGCGGATTTTTGAGAGTTTCCCTCGATTTCTAATGGATGCCATCATCAGATCCTGGTTTTCTTATCATGGTACCAAACTAGAGATATCCCCTTTCTAACAAAAAAAGAATTATCAAAATCGGTACATCCAGTAGAAAGTTATGCGGTATAATACAACGTAGGTCGACGAAAAAAGCGTCAAGTAAAAACGCATTATTACATTTAACTCAAAAAGTATTTTTAGATCTCAAATAAATTTAAATGGGACCAAATAAAACACACCACCTTTCGATCAAAAGAAAATTTGTCGAAATCGCTCCACCTCGTCAAAAGTTCTGATGTAACATACATTAAAAAAAATACAGTCGAATTAAGAACCTCCTCCTTTTTTGGAAGTCGGTTAAAAACTCAAGCATTTGTTAATTTATTTAAGAAGTGTCTCAAGCGACTCGCCCCGGCTTCGCACGGGTGCAATGATACTAAATATACTACAGAATGTCTTTTGTTTGTGTGAAGCTAGCTTATAGCATGGTTATTAACATAATAAAAACATTCAAATATGCATCGTTAGATTACACGTTGTTACAGAATGCATTGAAGAAATAAAGGTTCACTGCTCGTTCCCCGTAAGTGATAGCGTGATAATTTGTAGCCTATATGTTGACCCGACTTCTTAATAATATTCGTGCCAAATTTGAAGTAAATCCATGCAGTATTTTTTAAGTTTATCCCGGACATACATACAGACAAACAGACAAAGACACAAAAATTCTAAAAACTATATTTTTGACTTCGTTATCGATTGTAGATTACACCCCTAGTATTTTTTAAAAAAAATATTCAATGTACAGTTTTGACTTTCCTACCATTTTATTATATGTAGACATATAGATAATTAGCTCCCGCCGCCCCGGCCGGCCAGAACCGCCGCAAACGCTACGTTCCGCAATTTTTAAATCTGTAATATCTTCGAAAATATTCATTTAAATTGTATGCTGCAAAGAGCCATATAGATCTATATTAAATAAACAATGCATTTAAGGTATTTAATTAGATAAGGATATATGCTGTATTAGTTAAAATCGCTTCGAAAATTAGCCATTATTTGTCGTAAAAAGTAAATGACAAAAAAAAATGTTATTGTGGGATATCCGAGATAGACATATAGCGGAGTTTTCTGTAGACCTTTTCAATGTGTACAATACTTAGTACATTAATTTGATAAATCTCGTAGGGTTCAGACTGCGTTTGCAATGTAAGCGGAAAAAATGTAATTATTTACGACATCACATTAGAAACCTCAAAAATAACAGTATTTCTACACTATTTAATGAGTGTTATTATACATATAAACCTTCCTCTTTAATCAATCTATCTATTAAAAGAAAACCGCATGAAATCCGTTGCGTAGTTTTGAAGGTTTAAGCATACAGAGGGACATAGGGACAGAGAAAGTGACTTTGTTTTATATAGTGATGATAAAAGCGAAAGGTCACTCTCAGCACGAAATCTCCAAAACTACAACACCTACAAACTTAAAATTTGGCAGGTAGGCTCTTTATAGGACGTAGACATCTGCTAAGAACGGATTTTACGAAACTCGATCCCTAAGGGGGTAAAACGGGGGTTGGAATTTTTTATGAAAGTCCTATGTTTTTGAAGTAAGAGACTTGAAATTAAAAATTTATACTCTATAGATGGTGAGAGGGTGTCCAAATAATGCATCGTAATATATATAAAAGAGAAAGGTCATTGACTCACTCATCACGATAATTCAAAAACCACTGGATGTTTCATCCATCCAGGATGGGCAAAGATGAAATTTAGCAGGGAGGTAGATTTAAGTTAGTAGACGTTCTCTAAGAACGGATTCTGCGATATTCCACCGCTAAGGGGGTTTAATTGAGGTTGATAGTTTGTATGAAACATATACAGCAGGTATAAGTTCGCCTGATAGGTTATTTATACCGCAGTCTGAAAATAAAACTAAAAATGTGGCGTATAGAGAGGTTTTATAAAAATAACTATTTAATTATACTAAATTGTGCCTTTTAAAAAATTACTCAGTGTTATAAGCATTTCAAGTGACTGAAGTAAAAAAAAAAATAATTTGCGTCAAACATCTTGATAGTAATGCATATCTTCATAACCACGATTACAATGTACTCTGTGACGCGGACGTAGTCGCTGGCAACAGTTAGTGTATTATAAAAAAGTGTATGTGATCGATTCCGTCAAAATCTACTGAACGGATTTTCATGCGGTTTCACCAATGGAGCGAAGGCTTCAAGAGGAAGGTTTACGGAATGACTAAGCCGATTTTGATGAGAGTTTCACTGGAAGTTTGCCGGGAAAACTTTGACACACTGATTTCAACGCGGGCGAAGCCGTAGGCAGCTAGTAAGAATATATCAGTCTGTCTAATTAATAAATGTAATATTATGTTACAAAATGTTAATTTCGCTAGCATAAGCAATTTTATTAAGAAATAGGCTTTGTGTGACTTTTATTTATAGATTTTCTGTCAAAATATTAAGTACCTACTTACTGCCACTTACGTTTACACCGTAGTTTGTAGTAATAATAGTTGATTCGATAATGTAAAAATAAAATTAAAAAGGTGAACGATTTCTTCGAATTGCTATTATCGGCTCTCTTCAGGACTATGCTATGGAAATAATATGAAACAACTCTGTTTTTAAATTTATTATATCCTAACGAAACCATCATACAACATGTTAACATACGGAGCCGAAACGTGGACACTAACGAAGGGACTGGTCCACAAGTTTAAAGTCTCTCAACGTACTATGGAACGGGCTATGCTTGGGGTTTCTCTTGAAGATAAGATTAGAAGTGAGACTATCTGCGACAGAACGAAAGTAACCAACATAGCCCACAGATTATCTATCTATTATTTTTTAATATATAAAAGCGAAAGGTCACTCACTCATCACGAAATCTCCGAAACTATAACACCTACAAACTTGAAATTTGGCAAGTAAGCTCCTTATAGGACGTAAACATCCGCTAAGAACGGATTTTACGAAAATCGACCCCTAAGGGGGTAAAACGGGGGTTGGAAGTTTGTATGAAAGTCCTATGCTTTTGAAGTAAGAGACTTGAAATTTAAAATATACGCTCTTTATATGGTGAAAAGGTGTCCAAATAATGTGTCTTTAGAAATCAACTCCTTTTTGGGGTTAAAACGGGGGATGGTAGGTTGACTCCCTCATCACGAAATCTTCGAGACTATAACACCTAGAAACTTAAAATTTGGCAAGAAGGCTCCATATAGGGTGTAGACATCCGTTTTGAACGGATTTTACGAAATTCTACCTCTAAGGGAGTAAAACGGGGTCTGGAAGTTTGTATGAAAGTCCTATGTTTTTGAAGTAAGATACTTGAAATTTAAAATGTATGCTCTATAGATAGTGAGAAGGTATCCAAATAATGTAGCTTTAGACAGCAACTCCCTTTTGGGGTTAAAACGGGGGATGATAGGTTGACTCCCTCATCACGAAATCTCCGGAACTATAACACCTACAAACTTGAAAGTTGGCAGCTAGACTCCTTATAGGGCGTAGACATTTGTTAAGAACGAGTTTTACGAAATTCGACCCCCTAAAGGGGTACAACGGGGGTTAAAAGTTTGTATGGAAGTCCTATGTTTTATGAAGTAAGAGACTTGAAATTTAGAATGTTCGCTCTTTAGATGGTGAGAAGGTGTCCAAATAATGCATATTTAGAAAGCAACTCCCTTTTGGGGTTAAAACGGGGGATGGTAGGTTGACTCACTCATCACGAACCCTCCGAAACTATAACAGCTACAAAGTTGAAATTTGGCAGGTAGGTTCCTTATAGGGTGTAGACATCCGCTAAGAACTGATTTTACGAAAATCAACCCCTAAGGGGATAAAACGGGGGACGGAAGTTTGTATGAAAGTCTTAAGTTTTTGAAGTAAGAGACTTGAAATTTAAAATATGTGCTCTATAGATGGTGAGAAGGTGTCCAAATAATGCATAGTAATCGATATATATAAAAGAGAAAGGTCACTAACTCACTCATCACGAGAACTCAAAATCCATCCAGGTTTGACAAAGATAAAATTTGGCAGGGAGGTAGATTATAGTTAGCAGACGTCCGCTAAGAACGGATTTTACGATATTCCACCGCTAAGGGGGTTTAATTGGGGTTGATAGTTTGTATGACACATATACAGCCTGAAAATAAAACTAAAAATGTGGTGTATAGAGAGGTTTTATAAAAATAACTAATGAATTATACTAAATTGTGCCTTTTAAAAAGTTACTCAGTTTGATAAGCATTTCAAGTGACTGAAATAAAAAAATAATTTGCGTTAAACATTTTAAAAGTAATGCATATCTTCATAACCACGCGGACGTAGTCGCGGGCAACAGTTAGTGTATTATAAAACAAAGTTCCCAAAAGTGTATGTGATCGATTCGCTCAAAATCTACTGAACGGATTTTCATGCGGTTTCACCAATGGCAAGAGGCAGGTTTACGGAACGGCTGAACCGATTTTGATGAGAGCTTCACTGGAAGTTTGCCGGAAAAACTTTGTGACACACTACTTTCAACGCGGGCGAAGCCGCGGGCACAGCTAGTTATATATATTAGCAAGTTGAAGTGACAGTGGGCTGGTCATCTGTGTCGCAAGACCGATGGTTGTAGAAGGTTTTTGAACTGTTATTTGTAGCATACAGCTGCTAGATGGACACTTTTTCAACTTTTCTTTCATATGAGATGATTCTCCTCCCCTCTACCCTCCATAGTTTTTTATCAATACCTATATACTTGTTATAAATACAAATAAAAAATAAAATATCGAGATATAATGTAACATCATGCTGAAACAATTATCAAAAGCCGTTCAGTGGTTTTAAAATTTAACCGATATTCTCCTACATACTAACAAAGCTTAGTAGCTTAAATAATAAAAATAATATATTAAAACTCTAAAAAGTTTTTAAAGAACTATATATATATCGTCTCCTTGTGGGCGTTACTAAACGAAACCGAATAGTCAATCAATGAAACTTATATCGAAGTCGAACGTGTCTTTTTTTGAATCGAGTCTGCGACTGCGTAAAGCTAACTTTATATACTCTTTGTAAAAAGCTCAAAGTCAAAGCTTATTATGCTCTTTGATAAAATGTCATTATGTCGATCTATCAAGTAGTCAAGTACGTATCTGAATCGAAATATTGAGTTGCCCACAGGAACAGGAGTCGCCGCGTATTGTTTTAAGCTCAGCTTACCGGCTATTGAATATAAAATCAAAATTACTAATTTAAATTATTCTCATATGTAATTTTTAGTTTACTATTGGTCGGAATACATTTCTAAGATAATTCATGTAAGTAAATTTAAAAATATGTTTCAAAGTTTATTTTCTGTTTCTAGTTTCTTTTCTATACTCGGAACAATTTTGAAATTTAATATAATTATGGCTACAGTTGCGATTTATTAGAAGTTGACTACTTATTATTAGATACATTTTTAAATATATTATGAAGATCGGAAAAGTATGTATTTTAAAAATGTTTGTAAATGTAATGGCTTCTAAATTTTATTGTGCATTTTTATGATATTGACTTCGTACTTTTAGTTGTGGCTTGTTGTTTATGTCCTATATTAATCTCGGGTAGGATGGTTAGTTAAAATTAGTTCAGTACCTATGGCTGAATGCGAACCTATGTTGCTCTAAAATTTCAACATTTCAAGTTAATATGCTGTCTAGAGAATAAATCTGGTACTTAACTAAAAATAAACCTCAATTTTCAACTACCCAAATTAGTGTTATTTTTTGTATGTGTATTTACAAAAGCATGCCCACTAATTACCCATATCAATTTTCATGAATGTTTTTTAGGTATATACTTATCCTAATGCGATTTTCATACTATTTATCTCTAATTCCTTTAAAACATCTTTGTTATATTTATTGCAAGAAAATCTGCAATTTTCAAAAGTGTGAGACATATAAATGTACATGTGTACATGTATCTGCTAATTCACAGGAAAATTTAACCATGATAATTTAAATTCCAATGCAAAATTAATAGAACTAATATATCCTTGCTCGAAAATTGATACTCTATTAAATACTTTAATATTATATTAAAACTAAATTCTAATAAAATTAACTATGCCATTGATATATGTTGATATATGAATACATTAATTTTAATTGAAATACAATCTATAATATATACAATACCATAATTTTATGGTGTACATTGTTGATGCTATAATTTAATTAGAAAAAGTTTAATAAAATACTAAATTTAACAATTTATTAAAATGAAAAGGCAGCAATATTAATATACTTCTTTATTTCAAGGGCCAAATCTACCATATGGCTTTTCGGACCTCAGCCCAGGGCCCCATGGATTCAAGGGGCCCCCAGCTAATTCAGGTCAAAGTAAAAAATAGACCATAATGTGAAAGAATTTAAAATTTTATTAAATTAAATGATGTATGGCTTGCAGCTCTGCAAATACTACGATTAATCAAAACCATTCAATTCAATTAATTCTAGTCTAAGTTCAGGTGTTAGTACTTTGAACTGACAATTGAAATGTTCGGCTGCCACACACACATCACATTCATCAACACATTCATCTCAATCATGGTCGATTTAGGTGGGCCCTTAAATAGTATTAGCCCAGGGCCCCCTAAACTCACAGTCCAGTCCTATATAATTATCTGTAATTATCTCATAAAATATTGTTAAAGTTTTTATTTATGGCTTATTTAAAACTATATACAACATATAAAGTAATAAGGACGATTGATGAAGCTTAATTTCCCACTTTACTTCTTATTTAGTTAGGTTTATGTATACGGCATATATGACACGTATACGGCGTATCTCGTATGTGACATTAGCTCTTTTCCTTGCGATTTTTAAACAAATTTATTTTAGCATTCTAAAGCAACGATCTAGAAAGAACCTACGGCGCATGGTCAAAAATTTTGACAAGGGCGAGTGCGACGCATTTTGGTGTTTTAAGAAATTTAATTGTTGAAAGCGAAAATATTGTTCAATCGCTAAATTGGTGACCCCGCTTTTGAACCAGGGATAAGGAGTTTCAAGATACACCTCGCCTCGTCATCTGATATTGAAATTTTCAAAGTCGGCGCCAGACTCCTTCTGTTCTGGCCGGATGAACCTGAGCTTTGGAATCACAATTGACGCTATTTTATTATGTAGTTGGCTAGCTCGACAAAGAATTTTTCAGAGAGGTAAAAGACAATTATTAGCCCCCAACTTACTAACAAATATTCGAAGCTGTAAACCAAGCTGATTAAACGTTTAACATCATCAAAGGGAAAAAAGATCAGCTTTTGATGCATGAGGAGCTTGGAGATCGTAAGCTCTCTCAGTTTTTGCGCCATTTGAAGAGCCTTGCTGGTGCAAATATTCCTGATGACTTCCTACGAACCATTTAGGTTAGTCGTCTCTCGCACAGAATTCAGACAACGCTCGCAAGCCAATCATCTTCAACCTGCATCGACGATTTGGCTTGTCACCCGTGGTGGCGTCTGCCAGCCCATCCCAACCCAGTTCCGGCCCAGCCTTTGAAGCACTAACAAGAGCAACTAGCGTCAAAGAGAAGAAGTAGATCCAACACCAGTTTCGCAAGATCATCTCAACGCAGATCGGCATCCAGGTCTGGACGATCCCAGTCGAAATTTAGGAAGTACTTACTTTGCTGGTATCACAGGAAGTTTGGGGTGAAAGCCAGCAAATTCGTAAACCCTGCGACTTCAAGGAGGCAAACGCAAGGGTCGGTCCAATTTCTACTATTGGTCGCCTATTTCTCATGGATCGAGCTTAGAAGGTCTTGTTTTGATCGATACAGGAAGCGATCTAAGTGTCTACCCTCGAGCCCTCCTTCGAAATTGTCATGCCAAAACGGACTACAATCTGTGTGCTGCAAATGGTTCTGCCATAGCCACGTATGATTATATACACTTTAATCTGGACTTTGGCTTGCAAATATTATTTAATTGGTGATTTGTTGTAGCCGATGTAACTAAACCTATAATAGGCGTAGACTTTTTGAACTTTTATGGTCTTATTGGTAATTGTCATAACAAACGCATGTTAGATAGTATAACTTCCATTTCATCCACAGCCTAAGTCGTTACTTGTAGTAATATAGCCTCTGACAAAATCTTGACTGGTGAGACTCGGTATCGCAAAATTCTTGAAGACTTTCCCGAAATCACCCGTCCAACTGGCATACATCGCAACATTAAACACAATACTGTACACTATATTCGCACAACATCAGGCCCTCCAGACTCTTGTACTTTACGTCGATTAGCACCCGACAGTTTATTACTACTCCATTCGGTATATAAGAATTCCCTTTTATGACCTTCGGACTCCGGAATGCGGGTCAGACTTTCCAGAGGTTTCTAGACGAAGTGACCAGAGGTCTAGACTTTGTCTTTATTTATCTAGATGATATTTTAGTCTTTTCTAAGGATGAGCAGCAGCACAAAAGTCATCTCCGCCAACTAAGCTAAGAAAATATGGCTTACTAGTGAATACTTCAAAATACTTTTTCCTTGTGCCAGAGGTACAATTTTTAGGTTACTCAATCTCTGAGAGCGGCTCCAAACCTTTGAACTCCAAAGTTCAGAAGTAGCGATTAAGGAGTTCCCAACTCCAACTACGATGTGTCAGCTAAAGGTCTTCTTGGGTATGCTCAATTTTTATAGGAGAGTTCTTTCTGAAGCAGCTGCAGTCCAGGCTCCACTATATGTGTTGTTGATGGGTTCTGTCGAAGGGTCTCAACCTATAAATTTCACTGAGGAGGCTCTCGAAGCTTTCATTGCATGTAAGAACAGCCTCGCAGATGTAGCTTTATTAGCACACCCTGACTGCAACAGCATTGCGAGCTCGCGGAGCCAACACAAAGTACTAAAATAATACTATTGAAGATTTTCTAATAGACCCTTTTTCTTTGCGGTCAAGTTTATGTCGTAACGTTTTATAGTTTAATGCCTAATTCCTGATAGACCATGATATGAATCCTAAAGACAAAGTTGGCACTTGAAAATGCCTTAACAATCAGGATTTTAGTATAAAACATTCTAGCGTCAATTAATGTTAACTTAGTTGATAATTTTCAAGGATTACCCATACTTAAGAGTAAAAATAATTAACTGACTTCCAAAAATGCAGCAGGTTTTCAATTCGATTGTATTTTTTTTTTTAAATGTATATTACCACAGAACCGATTTTGATGTTTTTTTTTAAATCGATGGGTGGTGCGTGTCATATGGTCCCATTTAAATTTAACTGTGATCTGACAAGTATTTTTCGAACTATATAGATATAATGCGTATTTACTTGATTATATTTTCGTCGACCTAGGTTATATTATACCGCATAACTTTTCAATGGTTGTACCGATTTTGATGATTCTTGTTTTCATCAAAAGCTGATGCTTGTCTTGTGGTCCCATTTAAATTTGATCTAGATTTGATGACTACTTTTTAGTAATGTTTATAACGCATATTTACTTGACCATATTTTTTCTATCTGCGTTGTATTACTTGTCGATGTAATTGAAGTCGGTTTTATTTTCGTTTGCGAGCAAACATAATTATTATTCATTCCTATTGGAAACTATAAATAACATTGAATAAGGTTTGTCACCTCTCAGGTACTGGTTTTGCACATTTATATATATATTTTTAAGATGTAACAAAAATTTAAATAATCAAGTTGTTCCTTCTATACCGAAACTTGTTAAAAAAAAAGAAAAATCAACAAGAGTCGATATAACGCGGGATTTAAATATATTTTAACGACTTGTTTTGACAAATACAAAGCAAATCTGAATACTATCGTCGTTACATCATTTGATAAGGTCATCAGTTTGTCGCTAGCTTCTGGGCGAAGTTTTATTTGTCCGTTGACCCGATGTGTGATGCGCTGGCTGACATAGTGTTCATTGCTCGGAGCTCACATGCCGTCGACCGCGCTGGCTACAGGAAGCTCGGTCACGTTTCAGATGATTGTATTTAAAGTTTTAGTGAAATTTTATTATCATTTAATTCTATATAATTACATTTATTAATTTTTATTGTTTTTTGTGCAAATATTAGTGAAGTTTTATCTGAATAAGAAAAGTTTAGGTACGTATGACAACTTTTAACTTAAAAAAAATATTATTATTATTTAAAGGAAACAGATATTTTTTTTTTTCGATTTGGTATGGAAGCGTTACTAATAGATCATTATGTATGCTTAGATTCATGTGGGTTTTAAGAATTATTGTTTTTGATCATATGTAAATGATAATAATAACAAAAGTAATAAAATTAAAATTTTCTCGTTAGGTAGGGTATTGATGATAAAAAAGGTTTTTTAATTATGTTATTATTTTTAATAACGAACGAACTGGGTTATCTATTTAATATTGTTGGTCATTAAAAAAATCGTGTGTCTGTAATAATATTGATTATCAAGTTTATTACACTACACTAGTTATTACTCGGGAAAATTCTAGAATTTTATTTAGTTTTTAGTTGCATTATCGGTTCTCGAAGTTTGCTTGTAGCTCGTAATGTAGAGCTGTAAACGAAATAAATATTTATCTACGAGAAAACTATTCAATACCTTAAAGTAAGTTTATTTTAATACATTACTTGTAAGGCTTTAGGTATAGTTTTATTATTGATATCATTACTTATATTTTTTAATTTTAATTTACCGTATAAATAATTTCTATTTATAAATTTCTACAATTTAAGTTAAAATGTGAACTATGCCGAAAGTTTAATAACTTGCGCAGAAAATGGATGATTATTGTCTGTGCCCATTAAGATATTTGAGTTCAATTACAGTGCACCGTATTAATATCTATATGTGTGAGTATGTTTTAAATGGAACTCTTTATGAACAAGAATTGCTTCTAGATTATTTGTCACCCTACTCAATTGAATATTTTTGAACGCGCACACACGCGTAAAGTAACATATATTGTCGTATTCATTATTGCAATAATAATTTATTTTTATAAATTTAGTTAACTTACAAGATAAGATATTTAAAAAAACGTTTACAACGTAATCAGTTCTACAAATATACTTCTAATTTGCAGAATTTTCCAGCGGAATTTTGAATGAAATGAATTTTTTTCTATTATTTTGAAGGATTTTTTTTTTTATGGAGATCCAGAAGTACCTAATTTATTCTTCCTCTGCTTTTTAAATCCTATTTGTATGTACTAAAGTTAAAAACATTGTTTATTCTTATTTTCTTTCTTAATTTTAAGAAATGAAACTCTATTTCACTATATTTTAAGTACATACAACTTTTGCTCATCTATTATTAAGTAGGTAGGTACCTATTTAACTTATTAACAAAACAGTAACACAGAAACAAAACACGAAAAAAGTAGCCGAATTAAAATCAGTAGGTATAGGGGAACACCGGGCAAGATGGGGTAGTTAAGGTTTAAAGCTCCAGAAGTCGTAGGGGTTCATGGTTTCATAATCATATTTATTCTTAATCAGGCTTGTAGTTATCAATCTTACATATTAAATTTAAATCAGGAACACAGCACCATAGAATTGTTAATAATATAACAAAATGTAAAATATGACATATCACCCCATCATGCCCGATAGGTCGGGTAAGATGGGGTGGGCCTAATGGGCAAGATGGGTTATAGCCATTCTCTCGACTATTCAGGAGTGCAGAACTCGCAAATGAATGTTGCTTCGGCATCATTATCATCCACTCCTGCGCAGCCATTTACCACAAGAAGAATAAGCAATCCAACCTTTCTTGGAGTCGAAATATAATCCTGTAGAATGTAGGCATGGAGTGTTTTCGGTTTCAACATCACTCTTTTCAGAAGACGACAATAACAAAACAAGTTATTACCTGTTACTGCAATGTACTGTAGATAGGATTAACCGAGGTGCCGCTTAAAATTCACCAAATACAAGTTTCATGCACTACGAAACGTACATATAAGAAATTTTAATACGAACAAACGAAATCTACTTTTCGACGATAACTAAAACAAATGAATAGCCGCCACGTTAGTACTCGTGTGACTAAGAGCTGTCGTGGCGGCCAGTAGCGAGATGGCAGAGCGAATGAGATTGATCAATTTAAATCACCTGAAAAGCCTGATGCCCCGTCTTGCCCACCACCCCGTCTTGCCCGGTGTTCCCCTACATCTAATTTACAACAACAATGGCTTGATTACCAAATTGTCAATGAAATGAAAAAACAAAATTATACTACAAATACTTTTAATATGAGCACACCTAATGGCAGATTGATGGGATGTTTTACTCTACCACGCAAAGGTATTGAAATATACATACAACTCTGTATTCGATACTGACGATAAATCGATTCAAGTTTGGATGAGCATTTGATCGATTTGATTATGTAATGTAAAGTGCATTTGATTAAAATTTCAATCAGAAATTTAACTTAAATTTTAGTATTGTAGGTAATTTGAAATAATACAATGGTACAAATGGTCAATTTGTCTGTATTTTATATTGTTTTCTATTGTTTATACGAATTTTAATCATTATAATGAAACAATTTTTTCGGATTTTATCTCGGTTTATTAGCCAAATCAAAATTTTATTTACGACTATGAGCTCCAAGCCCTTTTTTGCAGTAAAGATGATGTGAAATTCAGTAATTAATTAGTTACAGCACTAGTGTTTAAAAAAAGACTTAGAACGTAACTGTTTTAGAAACGTTTTGTAAAAATTGCATGCTACTACAAAGTAAGCACGAAAAGAATACTCCCAATATATTCTATCATATTATTTGACGCGCCAAGAAATGTACGTATGTTTTAAAAACACTATCTTATTAATAATTATTTTACTGTTTTTTCGTTTCGTACCAAGTTGCGTTTTAGGGTATTTTTCAAAATGTCCAAACGGACCTCTTATTTTGTACCGTCTATAAAAGTATCGCGTACAAAGCCATGAATTCAATTGGTTATAAATGAGTATAAATTAAAAGTAAAAAACTTATTAAAAGACAATCTTTTATTTTAAATACCCCTAAAAAGAATAAAATAGAGTTTTATGAAGATACAGAAGTTTTATTTAAGCATATTTTGTAAATAGGTTTGAATATTTAAATACTTAGTCTTTATACACAAAAACCACACATACGCACATAAGCAAGTACACAAATGCACACACAAACACACACACAGATTATTACTAAAAAAATCTTTTTTCTCTTCTTTATATTTGTATTTTCTGTAAAGATTAGTTTGTTTTGTCTTATAACTTTCTATTAAGTACGAGTGTGTTATAGAAGATTGACTCCTTCTGGTACGGGAGCTTATTGCACTTTATTATAATAGATAATTAATAGATAAAGCTTTCAAAAAAAAAAAAAATACTCGGTACAGGATTAAGTTGATTAAGATGTGTGGACTTAGTGACGCTGTATTTTATCCAACATGTTACTAATTTTGTACTAAAACACAGTTTATATATTATTTTTCAAAAGAGTAACTGCGGAGTTTCTTGCCGGTTCTTCTCTGCAGAATCTACATTCCGAATCGGTGGTAGCTTTACTTTACAAATATAATAATTGGTTTTTAAAGTTTTAATTTGTAAAATGACGATTCGAAAGTGCTCTTGGAGCCTATTTGAATAAAGCTGTTTTTGATTTTGATTTTGACTCAAAAGAAGAAGTCAACCTCTGTGTTATTATTGTAATGTGTTGGTTATTGATGAAATAATCATGTTTTTATTTTTTATTTTTAGTTTTCCTTTAAAACTTTCAACATATAAAGTCATAACGCAATTTATATGACATAAAAACTTGACGCAAGATTTACGTACTCGTACTTATTAAGTTTTGAAATTTTAAAAATTAAAAGCAATCAGATCATCATTGTTCATCTACATAGGTATGTTACATGTATTTGTCAGCCAAAATAAACGTGCAAACAAAATTTCAGCTCAATTGGTTGAAGATGCTTATGTGCTTCAAATTTGTGTTGTAAGATTGCGGCATAACAAACACAAACATAAATACCTACATATACATTGCAAGTTAAATAAAACCTTTTAAAAAGTAAACCTTGTCGCAATGACAATAACAAACCTTTTTTGTTTTAGCTAAAAAATTAATAATGTATTCAACGGCGAAGACCTCACTTGTTGCTATATACTTGGTATTTTTACTGTCTCCATCACATGGAGAAGTATTCACCGCTTTGACTGATATCGAACCACTGTTGGAAACCCACGTCATGATAATGGGAACTTTAGAGGACTACATTGAATACGAGGAGAAACGGTTAGACGTTTTAAAACGGTAAGATTTTATATCTCATTTATTTTACGATATTGGTTTTAACGTTTATGTTCTGTGGTTTTATGAATGCGTAAGAGCAGAGAGATTTTCAGAATAAGCCTTAATTTTTCTCCTTTTAAAAAAAACTGACCAGCAGTCTAACAAATGACACAAGGTTTTAACTGACTGTTAACTTTATTAACAACTAGCTGACCCCGCAAAAGTTGTTTTGCCATATATGTTATTAAACCCCCTTAATCTCCCCCTTATAACTTAGCTGTATGAAAAATAGATGTTGGCTGATTCTCAGGCCTATCCAATATGCACACAAAATTTCATAAAAATCAGTCCAGCCGTTTCGGAGGAGTATTGTAATTAACATTGTGACACGAGAATTTCATATAAAAGATTTTTCACTGATTTGTTTGTTCAATCACAATAAAATATAGCCTATGTACCTAACTCCTGAATAGTGTATCTTTCTGTTAGTAAAAGAATTTTCGTGATCGGATCACTATTTGCGTAGATTACACCTTACAAACAAACACAGTTAGAAACTTTACCTCTTTATAATATTAGTATAGATAAACTAAATTTAAATTTATTTATTTTTCCTCTGGACTACAACACTTCATTTAGACAAGAGAAAAAAAGAGTTTTCAAACCACCGAAAATCAATGGTATGTCTTTAGGAGAGGTTGTTTTGAAAAGATGTTTTGACAATCGATAAATTCGCTTGCTAATGAATAAAAATGTGTTAAAATGATATAAATTATCAAAGTAAATTTTTCTTTTGAAAGTTCCCTATATATGGGTAATATCTATATTTGATGCTTTGATTTGTCCACTAATCTCCTAATATTGGTTTTACAAATAAGCGAAGAAAAATATTGTGTGATGGAGTTAAATCGCATATTTTGTACAGTACCCGACATAAACAATGTAAATCGGCAATGTAGAAACAAATACGCTTCAACGTTTGACCATTAAAATGTAAATAAAAAAAGGCATGGGCACTTAAGAGCCCATGGATGTTTATGTTATGTAAACAACAATGCAAATCGATCTTTAGAAAGAATCGCGCGTTATACTTATAGTCCAAGATCCCAGAATCCCAGAGCTTCCTTATTTTTTGATTGACAAAATACGAGTATATGCAGTAGAGTCATATAAAGAATTGCCAAAATATTTTAAATAATCAAATTATGGGATCTTACACTGATAGATCTGTCATACGAAATACTGACAGTTCGATACATCACAAAGACAATGTGCGTCAGAGAAAAAGCTCTACGAAGTTGAAATTAGCCGATTCTCTCTTTACCAAAGGTCGATGTGTGTCATTTATGGCCGAGTACTAGTAGTAGTAGTATTTTGTCGTTAGTTTACAATTTTCGGCGTTTTTAACAATTTCTTGTATTGTTATTTGAACGATAACTTAGTAATTAATATCTGAAAAGTGCTTAAAACGTAGCTTAATAATAGCTTAATTTTTTTTATTCTGTAACGCTACACTATTCAGGAGTGATATAGGATATATTTTATTGTTTTGAACAAAAAATTCAGTTTAAAATAATATTATATGTAAATCAAGTCGGAGAAATGCGAGCGAGATGAAAACTTTACTATATATTGCATCACAAAAATATATAAATAAAATACAGCGCTAGAATTAAGTAACTCTTATTTAGGATATAATAAATAATAGCTAACTTTTTTCTTACAGCCACCTAAAAGTATATCAAACAGAACACAAAAAGGCTATGGAAGACATACCAAATTATTTGGGAAATCCAATAAACGCATTTACATTAATAAAGAGATTGACGACGGATATCGATTTCATGGCAAAGAGAATAGAAGCTGGAATAGGTAAATATTTATTAACTTTTTTTGACTTGTTTAAATTCAGATTTGACTTTTAGAATCAAAACACTACTTAAAAATGAAGAAAAGTTGATCTACACGTGAATAGATAATATAATAGTGAAAAAAAAAACAAAACAAATCATTTGTCTTTAAAAGAATGTCTCTATTATGATTTTATTTTTAAATACTATGTAAAATAATAATAATTAGTGTTATATGCCTCATCGTCATTGGCTTAGATGTAATATTAGTTCCATACCTGACAAATAATAAGGCCTGTACCTGAATTCCAATTTTCGAAATAAATTATTTTAACAAAATATTTAACTAAAAAAAATCTATACAATAAATAAAATTGGGATATCTGTTTGTAATATTAAAATAGCCGCTTGTTACTAAATACATAATATGAATGTAAACAGGGTACATAAACCAAATTTTTTTTTTGTGTCTGTTTGTTCCGGCAAATCTCTGAAACGGCTGACCCGATTTTAACGGACTTTCATTATCAGATAACTGATATAAAAAGAATTAACTTGGGCTACTTTTATTTTATAAGTTTATTTATTTTATAACTCTGCGAACTGAACTATAACTTTTTTGTTAAATTCCACGCGTACGAAGTCGTGGCCACAGCTAGTAATAAATAAATACAAAAACTTTTAGTTAACGTAAAAACGTGATTAGAAAAATTATTTTTGTTTCGTTTATCTGCTACATATGGGATCGAGAAAGATCTAAAAAAAAGGAGCGCGTAGATAATATTGTATGTATGTATTTATATCTTATAATAATTAATAGTGCGGCCCACGACTTGTGCATGATAAACTTGTTCGTATCCGTTTTTTACGTTAAATAAATTTTTTATGTGTATTTTATGGTGTAAGTATTGAATATTTTATGGTTAATATAATAATAATGTCATTATGCTACGTTGTGTTAGCTGCACGTTTTATGCAGTATCCACCCGTTAGCTGTTTTTATTTTGTATGCCGATATTCCTAAACAAATTATATATATGATATTTATTTATTATTTATGATTTATGTATTTTGTCTAAAGCACATGCTGCAACTGCCTTTAAGTAGCGCTACATAAGCATAAGCACCTCATTGAATTTTTTTAACATGTAATTCTGTTTGTGGTCCCTATTGAAAAAATAAAGAAATACCTTATACCGATTATCTCCTTTATTGTTATTTACTGTACGAAGGTTTTATAACTTCATTTTTAAAATTTTTCGTTCAATTATGTGACACTGTTAATGAAATATTTTTTTAAAACACACGACCTTACCTACTTAGTGTCAGCAAACAGCTGTTTAGCTATCGTCACGTATATTTACTCTGTCATCGTGTAAGCAAACATTACATTACATGCTACTTTAAAATTTTAACATTCATTTAAAATGCTTAGTATTTATTTATTACTATAGCTGTGGCCACGACTTCGCGTGGAATTTAACAAAAAAGTTATTGTTCAGTTCGCAGAGTTATAAAATAAATAAATTTCTAAAATAAAAGTAGCCTAAGTTACTCCTTATTACATCAGCTATCTGCCAGGAAGTCCCGTCAAACTGACAGACAGACAGACAAAAATTGTAAAAAATGTAATTTTAGTAGGTATATGTACCGTGTATACATCCGTAGGCATATTGTAAAAAGCGGTTATTTTAATATTACAAACATACACTCTAATTTTATTTATTTGTATAGATGTAGATTTCGCAAGGGTACTTTTGCTTTAATCGTAATCATTTTCGAACAAGAATAAGAACGTGAATCACGAACTTTTATTATGAAACAATCGTGTGATGACCGCCGTTTTATTTTGCAAGAATCCTAGACAATTCATTTATTTCCTTTGAAACGATTCATTATATATCAAACTAGCTGTGCCCGCGACTTCGTCCGCGTGGAATTTAACAAAAACAGTTATTGTTCAATTTGCAGAGTAATAAAATAAATAAATTTCTAAAATTAGTTACTCCTTATTACATCAGCTATCTGCCAGGGGAAGTCCCATCAAAATTGGTCCAGCCGTTTCAGATATTCGAAACAAACAGACAGACAAAAATTGTAAATAATGTTATTTTGGTATATATACCATGTTCATATACACATGCATTAAGTAAAAAGTGGTTCTTTTAATATTACAAACAGACACTCCAATTTTATATATTTGTCTTGACTAGCTTCTTCTCGTGACTAGATTACGATATCAATGTTACTCGACTGATACATAAATGGGTTATTAGTCCGTTCAATTTAGACATCATCCCTATTTTTTAGTCTATTTGACCGGACTATATGTTTTTGGCACATTACATTATTTAAAGGGAAAATGTCTGCAAAACTATTAAGTTTTTTTCATATCCTATAATTATTACTAGAAGTTTAAAGGTGCGAAAACATGCATTTTGTTATAACTTTTTAACGTTTTGGGTTTTTTTTTAAATTAAAACTTAATTAATGCTAACATTCCTAAATTGTTATCTTAAACAAACCTGGGAATAGAAAAAATAGTGTTAAAGGTACGATGCATTCAACATTTTTTTTATCAAACTTAACACTTTTATATACGATCCTGTTATAGTTTTATTTAAATCTATCTGAAATTCCTGTGCATAAAGCTTGTTGTTGCCAAACACTCGCATTTTATACAAAACAACCGTATCTGATATAAAAACGAATTGTGAACATAAACAATTGGTTATACAATTTTTTTTTAATGACAATCATGTTTAAAAATTTGTGGAAATATGTTCAACGTCCTCAGTAAAACCATCAACTGTGAATATGATTTCCATTTTCATTTGTTAATTTTTTTATCTATATACATACATATATAATCATTATGTATAATCATTATTATAATCAATTCAGGTTTTTATTACGTTGAAACAAAACACATCTATTCTCTTGATGATCTTAATTATAGTATATAACCTACAAGCTGACACGACAGATCATTCTAACTATTGCTTGCACTTATCCTCATGACAACAGAAGTACAAATCAATTTAGAAATCTCGAAGAAATGGAATGGATACAAAATCCAATAAAATCATTATTATTGCGGTGTTTTTTTTCCATTTCTCTTATACGTTTAGTATCTCAATTTGTTGAGCATCTAGCCTCTCAAAAACAAACACATACTAATGAACATAGATAACCTTTAACTTTTTAAAAGTCACTTAAAAATATTGCCATTTTCTATCAAAACATTTCTGTAAAATCAACAAGTCATAGCACTGTTCTGTATCAAATTATATTTAATATTTCAAGACTATGCAAGGAACACGACGATAATGAAGCCTCATCCAGACATGCAATACCCTTCGTTAGAGGACCTCACAGGCGCCGCGCAAGCTCTCACACGCTTGCAGGAGACCTACCACCTCGATGTTAAGGATCTCGCTCAAGGGATATTGAATGGAGTTATGTACAGGTACGTAATATAAATACAATAATTTTGCAGGATAAATAATAAATAAATATCTTATAACATGCTCACATCGTTCGTCTGTTCCTAAAGTAAGCAACTTAATGCTTGTGTTATAGATAACAGCCGACTCATATAGCTACATATTTTTTTTATAATATACAAGAAATAATACATATATAAATAAATACAAATATTGCACCAATACGTAGGCGGGAATCGAACCCACCACCCAACCCAGAAACCAGAACTCAGAGAAGAAAGCACTACAAACAACGCCAACGGGCTAGTCAAAGTCACAAAGTATATAGTATAGAACTATAAATATATAAGTCTTAGTAAATTTATTGTAACGAGAATATTATATAGCGTGTGTATATATGGATATAAACTAATGTATTTTATATTTTTTATTTATTTAACACGTTTACCTACAGTTTACTACATTTACATTAATATAACTTAAAAATAATTACAAATATTACAAAAATAAATGTAATAACTACCTACAGGTAAACACCACATGTATAACAATAAAGGTGTATAGGTTGAATTTTCTAAATATTAGTGTATGATCCAAGTTTACCTTAAGTATAATGAATAAATGAAAGCGAGTATATTTAAAGGGCCATTGCCTTCAATCTTGTGGTACATTACCCAGCATCTTTTGGTAACACGACAAAAAATAATGTTTGCTGTTTAACTTTATTCCTTCATCATAACTATCTAAACAAAAATTAACCTGAAGAAATGTATAATATTTTTATTTGAAATATAATTTCAGTAATTTTTAATGTTTATTAACTTAAATAGATTTAACAAAGATGATCTACCGCTAATTACGCAACTAGTTATTAAAGTTTAAAAAAATATTACAGATATTAAAAATTATTATTTTTCAGTGAAAAACAAACAATAAGTGTTTTGTAAGTTCTATTCTTTATAAGTTTTTTGATTTGTTTTTTCCACTGGTTATATGCTGGTTTTTGTTTGTTTTGGGTGTTGGTCAATTATCATTGAATAGATGTGTATACACAAGGGTTTGTTTAAAGAATAACATTTTGCTTTAAGAATCATGTTTTTCATTATCTTGTTTTTGAAAATGGTGAGAGAGTATTCTTTAAAGTGTGAATAATCAACACATCATTTTACCATTAAACAACACCTCATTTAAATAACAATACCATTTGTTAATTCATATTAAAGTAGGAATACAATAAGTATAATTTCAAATTAAATTTTGGTACAAAATATAATTTTTTTTTTTAACCCATAGTCATTTTTAGAAATCTTTTTGACTTCTTTTACTCTTGAGTTTGTCTTATATTTAAAAAAATATTTTTCGTCTAAAGGTTCATTCCTATATTCAAAAAATGACCCGTTGTGCTCATAAACAGTTCAATTTTGAACATATCGTCTTTACATTAGTTAAAGATATACCTACTTGAAAGTGGCACCGAGTAAAATTGTAATAGCTTTTATAATAAATATATTAAACATACTATGTTTGGTCTTAAACATTCCAAAAAGTAAGTTATACACTAAAAGTTAATGAATTCATTGCAGTGACTATTCCTATTAAAGATTCATTATTATAATCTTTAATTAAAATAATATGGGATGATATAAACTTTTGTTCTTAAAGTTTTTAACTGATATATAACTACAACAATGTGAACAACAAATAGTAAAAACTTTTCATTCCGCCAAATGCTTTTACGTTTTTCCATTTAAAAATATTCTAAATTAAATTGGTTGAATTTTAAAGAAGGATTCTCATCGAAATTCTCAAACATTAATTGTGTAAGTGAAACTGTTAGATACACTTAGTATAATTATATAAACATTAACTGTTATAAAATTTCAGTACATCGATGAATTCCGATGACTGCTTCGAACTTGGCAGACTGTTATACACCGAGAAGGACTACAAGAACGCACTGTCTTGGATGTTAATGGCACTAGAGAAATATCCCAATGATGACGAGCTCTATAGCTTCACTGATGTTGATATAATGGAGTACATCAGCTTCACTTACTTCTTGTTAGGTGAGTTTAAGTTTGTAGTCCAAGACCCCAGACAACACAGACCTTACTTATTTTTTGATGGCCAAAATATCATCACTTCAATCTATCGCAGTCCACTGGTCGACATAGGCCTTCCCAAGTTCGCGCCAAACATCTCAATTTTCCGCAATCCTGATCTAGCCTCCACCGGCAATCTTACGTAGATCATCGGTCCAGCGGGCCGGAGGACGTTCCACTGCGTTTGCTAACACGGTTTCCACTCTAGAACACGTCTTCTCCAACGCCTATCGGTCCTTCGACACAGGTGACCAGCCTGCTGCCACTTCAACTTCTTAATTCTGCGGGTTATGTCGATTACTTTCGTTCTCTCGCGGATGGTCGCAGCAGCATTAGTGTGTACAGTAAACGTATAAATAGCCGTTAGCTTATGCCGACGTCCGATTCTTATATCAGTTTCATTTTATTACGTATATTGTTAGCAATATAAAATTGTTTTTATCGACAGTATTTATTGCCAGATACTAATTTGATTACATTTTAAGCTCCTTAACAAATATTCCAGCAATTTTTTATACAAATAGAATTAATACGCTGCACACTACGACCAATGCTAGAATTAATTAACTTTTTTAAAACCTTATTATAAACTCGATACATCTACAGTTCTACCGTATCAATCTAGCAGCTGAAAAATGTAAAAAATAGCCCCCTACATATCATAGCAAAAAAATTGTCTCAAACTGTAAGGATGTGTTGTGTTTTTCGACATTTTAAGAGTCAAAATATATTTTGTAAGTTTGTAGACCGCAATTGACAACTATGTAAAAACATTTTCAATATAGAACTTGTGTAAGTAGTTTAGGACTGGTGTAAGTAAATAATTTAAAAAATTGTGTCTGTGCAATTTACACATAGCAAAAGTGAAACTTCTGAAAAATGCTTACAAAGATATACCTATATAATAAAACAAGTGCCATGTTAATCGCGCCTTGAGCGAAATTGAGATAGATTTATGTGTTTGTTCCTTTGTTGTTACGCATTTTCGTTTCACCGAGTTTCCATTTACAACGATTCCAAAGAAGTTTCACTTCAATAATTTCTTATAACAAAACAGATGACGTTAAAGCGGCGTTGTACTGGACTCGCAAGTTGCTGGCGCTGGCCCCGGACCACGAGCGAGCGAAAGGGAACATACCTCATTATACCAAAGCGCTTGCGAAGAATGAGAGTAAATTTACAAAGATGCGACGTGGGGTGAGTCTCTAGATTTTTTATTAGCTAACCCCTATTTAAGATTAATAACTTTTTTTTTATTTCGCTAATGTCACGTAAATTTGAGAATACACACTAGCTGAATCTACAGACCTCCTGTTTTGTTTTTTACTAAAAAACTTTTTACTAAAACTTCTGTTTATTGTATACAAAAATTAACCTGTCTTATAAGAGACTTGGTTTACAACAGGTTTTGTTAGATTACACAACGTAATTATTAATTGCATGTGGTTTTGAATTATATGACCAAATCTTCAAACGCTACTTAATTTCAAGTAGTCTTGATTTTGCTACAGTCTACTATCCAACCCTCACTAAAACAAATACAGCAAACTGAACCATAACTTAAAATTAAGTAGCATTTATCATATTGGGCATAAAGTAAATGAATCTTATAAATTACCAGCCACGACCTCCGGGTTCAGAATGTACATGTGTAAGTTATAAAATTTATTTTAATCTTCAGACTGCTTTCTTTCCAATATGTTTCTTGAAATCTTCAATCCTGAAGTTATTGCCTATTAAAATTTTATATAAATATTTTTTTCGGTTAATTCCTGACTTATACTTTGTCATTGAACTACTCAAAAAAATAAATCTGTGCTCATTTGGCACTATTAAAAACCATTAACCCTAAAGAAGAAGAAGTAGAATATTCTTAATTCGAATGTATTTTTTTTTTTATTCGGTGTCATCCTCAATTTCAAACTGACTTCAATAATTATTTTCTCGTTATAGAATGTGATATTACACATGTACGATCTTTTCAAGAATGTTTCTATTTCTTAACACAAAATTTGAATAAACGGAATCATTGAAGTTGGTTTTATTGTAAAAAAATAATAATCTAATATTGTAATTTATTTAAGGATACCGGTGAGCCTGAGTTAGAGGTGACGTTGGAACAGGAGAAAGAAAATGGGACAAAACCAGAACCATCACAGTATGAAAAGGAAAGAAAAGTGTATGAAGCGCTTTGTCGCGGTGAAATGGAGATACCAGTTGAGGTTGCCAAACGGTAAGTATTAAAGTAAGCTGTGTGGTTACGGCAGTAAAGAATATAGTCACCCCCTCTCTTCCCGCGGGTGTCGTAAGAGGCGACTAAGGGATAACACAATTCCGCTACCATCTTGGAATTTAAAAAGCCGACCGGTGGCGGGATAGCCATCCAAGTACTGGTTTTGAAATACACAGGCCGAAGACGGGCAGCAGCGTCTTCGGTGCGACAAAGTCAGCCCTGCGGTCACCAACCCGCCTGCCCAGCGTGGTGACTATGGGCAAAACACATGAGTTCACGTTATTTTTGGTACGAACTTATGGAGGCCTAAGTCCAGCAGTAGACTGCGATAGGCTGAAGTGATGATATGATGATGATTCATTAAAACAAGTTAGTTTATTTAAAATCTCTCTGAATAAAATATTTTATTTTATTTTTATTTCTATTAACAGAAATCTATTAAAAATTACATTTATAACTAGTAGAAATAAATAGCAATCAAAGAAGAACAATTAAGCTCAATCAACATTGCTAAGTTATTGCTTCTTCGTTTTTTGCCCCTAAGGTTGAATTGGGTTTTTTTACCTAATATTTTATTATATTTAATATACATTCAAATAGACAACTGAAGTACATTTGGCAGAAATATACGTGATATTATGAAAAATCGATCTAATTTTTTAAGTTGGTTAGTTAGGAATAACTTTAGTAGCCTAGTAAAATTAAGATATTATGACGGTACTAATCGTCGATTGCTTGCTGATAGTCCGGCGCATTTTACATATAAACTAGCGCCAAGAACAATTTAGTGGTGATAACGAATAATAATATTTTGCTATTTAAAATATGCATAATATCTAAAATGTATGCTACATAATAAGTTGACCCTTTTTATTTCAGATTGAAATGTCGCTATCTGACTGAGAATCACCCGTTCCTGAAATTAGCTCCGATTAAAATGGAGTACGTATACGTCGATCCAGATATAATTGTGTTCCATGAGGTCATGACCGAAGACGAGACGTACGAAATTATGATGCTAGCTAAACCCAGAGTAAGTTTTTTTTGGCTACATGTAGACCGTTCTAATTTCATAAGTTTTTATTTATAAGTTGACCTTAATTAATTTAAGGTAATATCATTTATATCATTTATAAGTTTGCACATTATTAAGGTTCTGTTGTCAAAGACGATACTTTCTATAATAATAAACAAAAAAGTATATATACGCATGTGTGTGTGTGTTAGTGTGTGTGTGTTAGTGTGTGTGTGTTAGTGTGTGTGTGTTAGTGTGTGTGTGTTAGTGTGTGTGTGTTAGTGTGTGTGTGTGTGTGTGTTAGTGTGTGTGTGTGTGTGTTAGTGTGTGTGTGTGTGTGTGTTAGTGTGTGTGTGTGTGTGTTAGTGTGTGTGTGTGTGTGTGTGTGTGTGTGTGTGTGTTAGTGTGTGTGTGTGTGTGTGTTAGTGTGTGTGTGTGTGTGTTAGTGTGTGTGTGTGTGTTAGTGTGTGTGTGTGTGTGTTAGTGTGTGTGTGTGTGTGTGTGTGTGTGTGTGTGTTAGTGTGTGTGTGTGTGTTAGTGTGTGTGTGTGTGTTAGTGTGTGTGTGTGTGTGTGTGTGTGTGTGTTAGTGTGTGTGTGTGTGTGTGTGTGTTAGAGTGTGTGTGTGTGTGTGTGTGTGTTAGTGTGTGTGTGGGTGTTTTTTTTTTTTTTTTTTTTTTTTTTTTCCTTCCCCAGAGGTATGGAAGAAACCTCTGGCGTCAACTTCCTCTTCCCCCACGGAACCGCCGCTAGGCATTACTTCGTGGAGGGAGGCTCCAGCTACTGCTCTTCCGTCATGCTGATGTCACGGGTTTTGTTTTCCGACCGCTTTCTTTCCAACCGACGGAGCTCCTGAAGAACTTCCGTCGCAAAAGCGCTTGTCGCCTGCCATGCTGCCTCCGACGATAGCATAGCTTCTATCAGAGACTCTGGCTGAATTTTCTTCGTAAGGACCTTTGACCAGGTACTACGTAACAGGTCGAAACGAGGGCATGCAAAGAACACGTGCTCCGCATCTTCACTGACTCCTGGGCAGGATGGGCATATCGGAGACATATCCCGCTTATATTTATAGAGGTATTCCCGATAGCACCCATGTCCTGAGATCATTTGTGTCAGGTAGTAATTGACCTCACCATGATTACGGTTTAACCAGACATCAACCTTTGGAATAAGACGGTAGGTCCATCTGCCTTTTGTACTGGTATCCCACTTCAATTGCCATCGTCGTATGCTATTTAGTCGTTCCTCCTTGCCAAGTTCTCCAGGGCTCAGTGCGGTCGTTACTTTACGGTGGTATAGGGCTTTCCGTTCTTCGGCTAGTACTTCAATTGGCAGCATCCCAGCAATAACGTTGACAGCATCGTCAGACACTGTGCGAAAAGCACTGGCAATTCTTAAAGCGCTCAGCCGATATACTGGTGCAATTTTTCTTCGTGCTTCCTGTATTTTAAGCGCATCGGCCCAGATGGGGATTCCATAGGTGAGTACAGATGTTACTACAGACGTCAGTAACGCCCTCCTTCGCTGCTTCGGGCCTCCTATGTTGGGCATTAGCCTTGATAATGTCGCTCTGACCACTGACGCTCTGGCACCCACGTGCTGCGCCTGCTGCTTGAAGTTGAGTCGGGCATCAATCATAACGCCCAAATACCGAAGAGACGGCTGGGATGTGATTTCATGAGCTCCGACTTGCAGTGTGATGGTTTCTAGCCGCTTCCTGCTAGTGATGAGTACTGCCTCAGTCTTGTGCTCCGCTAACTGCAGTCCAACTGTGTTCATCCAGTGGCTAATTTTTTCGATGGTAGCGTCAAAAGCGAAGGTAATTTCTTCGAGATGCTTTGCAACGACCACTACGGCCACATCATCTGCATATGCCACGAGTTTGGCTTCTTTTGGAAGTTGTAGTTTTAATAACCCGTCATACATGATATTCCACAAAAGTGGGCCTAATACTGAGCCCTGGGGCACTCCTCCAGTGACTTTGTATGTTTTCGGACCAGTCTTTGTATCATATTTTAGGATCCTGCCAGAAAAGTAGCTTGCAACCATCCTTCGCAAGTATCCTGGTACCTTCATTTCGTAAAGAGCTTTCATAATGCAATCCCACTTGACGGAATTGAAGGCATTTTTTACGTCTAACGTTGCTACCAGGCAGTACTTCTTGGTACCTCCCTTCCATCTGGTTCCAGCGATTGCGTCCTTAGCCGTATTGACGACGACGCTAATTGCGTCCAAGGTAGAGCGTCCTTTCCGAAAGCCGTATTGGTTGCTGGCAAGTAGCGGTTCGACTGCTGCTTCGATCCTCCTGTGTATTATGCGTTCGAGTATTTTGCCAGCAGTATCCAACATGCAGAGCGGACGATAGGATGTTGGTTCTTCTGGAGGTTTCTTTCCTTTGGGGAGGAGAACTAGCCTCTGTTGTTTCCACATAGTTGGGAATGTACCTTCTGTGAGGCAATTGTTATAGACGTTAAGAAATATTCCAGGCACTGCTTTGATGGCAGCTTTTAGTGCAATATTTGGAATTCCATCTAGACCCGGAGCTTTCGTATTCCCTACTCTAGACCACGCTTCGAACAGCTCATTTTCTGTAATGGGTGGAAATTCTTCTGTTTCATATTGCTCTATCTGACGATGTAGTTGCATTTGGTGGGGAAACAGCGTGGCAACGATCTTGCCTAGGAGTTTGGGACAGGTGGGCGATGGCATTGGCTGGCTCTTCAGACGAGTCATGACCACCTTATACGGCCTGCCCCATGGGTCGTCTTCTACCTCAAGTATCAGCTCGTTCCAACATCGTCTTTTGCTGTCTTTGATGGCTTTGTTCAATCTTTGGCGCGTTTTTTTATATACTGCCACCAGTTCCTCATAGTTTGGTCTTTTTCTACAGCGTTGTGCTGCTCTTCTCGCCTTAAGACACTTTTTACGGAGATTATCGATGTTCTCGTTCCACCAATGCATCGAAGAAGGCCTGGTTATAGCACGTTTCCTAGGCATGGAGGCGTCGCAGGCTTCTGTAATTCTCTTCATCAGATATTTTGCCATATTTTCAGCATTTCCATCACTGATTGGTTCTCTATTAAGAGCCACCATGAAGACTTCAAGGTCGAAGGCACTTATTTTCCAACCAATTGTCCTAGTTTTCCTGTGTACTCTTCCAGCGCTTTGCTCGGATGATACTTCCCACAATAGTGCGTAGTGATCACTGGCCGTGTAGGTATCCATCACCTCCCAAGAGCAGTTTCCCTTAACCAAACTGCTGGAGACGAAGGTTAGGTCAACGATGGAATTCGCTTCTCCTCGGACAAACGTAGGTTTATCTCCGTTGTTTAGTAACACTACGTCCAGGCTGGACATTGCCTCCAGTAGTACCTTTCCTCGTGCGTTTGTCTCCTTACTACCCCAATCGACTGCCCAGGAGTTAAAGTCCCCTGCGATTGCAATCGGGGAATATTGGTTCGCATTTTCGGTCAGCCGTTGCACAAAGTTCTTGAACTCGTCGAGTGAAAGGCTGGGCGGGGCATAGCAGCTGTAGAAGTAGATTCCCTCAAGCTTCGCGACGACAAAACCAGCCTCACTGCCATTAGCAGGACTCTGAAAGGCATATCCACCACAGGCCCAAATCACAGCTTTAGTGGTAATGTCTGTTTCCCATGGTTGAGTTACGAGGTGTCTATACGGCTCCGAAATCAGAACAAGGTCTGGATTTAGTTCTCGCACCGTCTGCATGAGCAAATCGTGTGCAGCCTCACAATGATTGAGGTTTAGTTGCAGTACCTTCATAATTGTTTCTTTTTTCTCACCTTCTGGAGTGCCTCTTGAAAGACTGGGCATCTGCTGCTACCAGCAATGTGGGCACAATTTTTTGTGTTGCCCTTTTCGAGACACAAGGTACATCGGGCATCTTTTTTACAGGTGACAATTTTGTGTCCCTCTTCTCCGCAACCGGTGCAGTGATTGGATCTGTCCACGTCGCTCTTACACTTAGCGGCAAGATGTCCATAGTGCCAGCACCTAAAACACTTGGTTGGTCTCTCCACAATTCTTATTCGGCAGTTGACCCAGCCAATTCTGATTTTGCTGTGCTCCCCCAAGACCTTCCTCGCTATTGACGCTGCAAGTGTCACTGATGCCGTCTGTGTACCGCCATAGGCCTTGCGCAGTGATCTGATGACATCCAGAGTCAGTTCGTCATCTTCTCCAGCCGCTTTCTGTAGGGCTTCGAGGACATCTTGTTTAGTCGTCGTGTCGTCAAGGTCTCGTATTTCGATTTCCTTTTGCGGTCCCTTACTTATAACTTTAGCTTCGTTCCCAAGGAGCTTAGCAATGGTTTTTTGCAGCCCGTGACCTTTGTCTGTGCTCTCTTTGGTAAGGATGACCAACAGATCACCAGTCGCTGTTCTGCGGATTTTATCTACCGTTGAGCGGACTTGCTCATCGGGAACATCTTTCTTGATCCGACTGAGTATATCCGCATATTTCTCTTTTTCTTTTGGCCGAACAATCAGTGCATTGGGCCTCTCCACTGATTGTTTTGGCTTCTTTCTTTGAGATGGCTTCTTCTCTTTTTTGGATTTGACTGTTTGCCACTCTGATATCTTCGTGTCGGGTGTTTTTGTTTTATTTTCAGCGAGCAGGGTAGGTCCTGTTCCCTTCATTTTCTTCGCGTTCTTGCTCCCCGATTCTGGTGATGTTCGCTCTTTCCGTTTAGCTTTGCGAATATCACGTTTTTCTCCAGTGATCGACTCAACATCAGTTTCGAATTCGTTGTCTATCGTTGTGGTTGTCTCGGTGATGTTCCGCACACGAGGTGTTGGCGATATACGTGAGTCTATTGGCGTCAATTTAGTTTGAGACTGGTCTTCAAGTCGGGTATCTTCCAACATTTTTAGTCTTTTGAAGGCACTGCCAATACTGGCCACCTTGGTTTTTATCTCCTTATGGACGTTTATTTTAGGTTGGACAAACTCTCTGAGCTCTCCAATTAGCTTCTCAAGATGGTCCCACGCTTGCGTCCTTTTCATGTCCGCACTTGCTTCTGCATTTGCTTGTTGGGCCTCCTGGCCACAGTTACTTCTTTGATCAAATTGGTTTTTATTAATGTTAAGACTTATCATTTTGTTCCCACGAGTACCTAGGGAAATTTCCGTCCACTCACAGCAGAGCCCCGGTTGCTGGAGTAAGGCCACTAAATACGCCTGGGGTTGGACCCGGTGCCCCAGGGGAACCGTTTGCGACGTCACGTCCCTGACGCCATGCAGTCCTCGACACGGTATCTTAACGTCTTAACTTGGGGTGTTTTGTCCGCGGGAGCTATTTTATTTCACTCCTACCCTCCGCTCATGTGAGCGGCGAGCATTCTCCTATCCGCTGATGGAGACGCGCCCGGTAGCAGTATCACCTCAGCCCCGGGTGTGTGTGTGGGTGTGTGTTAGAGTGTGTGTGTGTGTGTGTTAGTGTGTGTGTGTGTGTGTGTGTGTTAGTGTGTGTGTGTGTGTGTGTGCGTGTGCGTGCGGGCGTGCGTGCGTGCGTGCGTGCGTGCGTGCGTGCGTGCGTGCGTGCGTGCGTGCGTGCGTGCGTGCGTGTGTATGTGTAATACGTAGTAGTGTGTAATGTTTTTTTTATTGTTTGAATGTATTTCTATGCATAATTTAAAAAAAAATATTACCAATCTGTACTCCTTCTCCATTTAAACTATAAGTGTGCGAAATTTCATACTCCTCCGTCCGTGTAATTTTTTAAAAATGGGTATAAAGATTTTGTTTCACATATACACTTATTGAAAAAAAAAATGTAGCTTTATCAGTCAGTTGTTAGCTATAACAGAGTAATTAAGTTGATTGCTTTAGAAATAGACGACCGAGCGTATGTTATTGATATCTATTTATTATTGGGCTTATTCACTCTTCTTTGTATCATGACTAGATGGGAATTTATGAGGAGAATTATTTAATATCAGTTGTTTTTCGAATAGTCTGTTATAATTCTCTACAAATATAAAACAAAAAAGTAAAAAGCATTTTTAACTATTAATATTATTAATTTAAATAAAATACTTAAAAAAATATTTATTAAGTATATTATATTAAATTACATACGCATGGTGCTAAACAAAATTCTTTTTGAATTTTTATAAAAAGAATGTTGATGTTTAAGCGTATTATACATTCTGAATTATTTATAATATTCTAATTAATATTCTGAATTATTTATAATATTCTAATTATTTATTTCTATTATTATATCTGAATATTATTAATTTAGAATTTAAAGTTCTAAATAAAAGAACTAGTAATATTCAATTAAAACAAAGTGAATCGCAATCAAATATATACAGATAACACAATTTATTATACACAACTTAAACATAATAAAATAGTGAAAATTACATAGGATACAAATTTCAAATCGGTGGACTATACGACTGAAGCAAAACTTAACGTGACTCTCTCGTTCTATCTCCACCAACTTATATCTCCCTCTCAACTTTCGCAACGCACTCGTCACGCATTTACCAGCTCAGTCCCCGTCGAGCGCGCGTAGAGGTTTTAGTTCAAAGCGTGTGACGTGTGTGTCGGGCGCAGTTCCGGCGCGCCACGGTGCACGACCCGCGCACGGGCGCGCTGGTGCCGGCGCACTACCGCATCAGCAAGTCGGCGTGGCTGCGCGACGAGGAGGCGCCCGCGGTGGCGGCCGTGTCGCGCCGCGTGGCCGCCTTCACCGGCCTCAGCCTCGCCACGGCCGAGGAGCTGCAGGTCGTCAACTACGGGCTCGGCGGCCACTACGAGCCGCACTTCGACTTCGCGCGCGTGAGCCACCCATTTATTTACAACTTGCTTTAACAAACCTGCAACTATCTGATAGCGATCGTCACTCGTTGTGCCGTATCCGCTAACCCGCAGTGGACCAACGTTGTGGATTAAACTCCGATCTTTCTCCTACGTGGGGAAAGAGGCCTATACCCAGTAGTGGGATGATACAGGCTGAATGGTGATGATGATGATGATGATGATGATATGATGATAATGCGCGCTAACCCTGTACTGTCATGATATGTGCATATCATACGTGCTGAGGATAACAGTTTGAGAATACTAATTTGCCACATATCGCGGGTGCGAGTCTCTTCTAATCGACAGATTAGCTAGTGGTGAACGAGAACTAATTTGTTTGAAAATACTAATCTCATGACTTACTGTCAAAATTGTAAATGAATAAAAGTTACTTATAATATACATAAATAACAAATATATATATATATAATGAAAAATAAGGTTTAACAGTTCATTTTTGTAATTTATGTATTATATAATATTGCAGAAACAAGAAAATGCATTCGAGAATTTCCACGGTAACCGTATAGCGACGGTTCTATTCTATGTGAGTATTAAAAAAATTTTTGGTCTTTGGCTGTTTCAACTTTTGAGCAAAATATATTCTACTAGGTCAGTTAACAACTACCGCTCTGGTGTAGTGGTGCGAGTAGTCGCCTAAAGCATCGACGGTTTGCGGGTTCGATTCTCGGTCGGGATGGATATTTCTGTTTGTATAAATATTCCTTTCTGGTTTGGATGTATGTCCTTGTGAGTCACCCGACCGTGCTTCGGAGAGCACGTTAAGCCGTCGGTCCCGGTTGTATCATAAATACCTGATAGCGATTGATACTAATAGAAGGGAACATTTCCGTCAACCTGCAGTGAAGCAGCGTGGTTGATCAAGCTCCAATACTTCTTTTGTCTCCACATAGGCAATGAGAGATATATGCTAAGCAGTGGGATGATACAGCCTGAATGCAGGTTAGCTAGTGCGCAATAAAAGGGAAATATGTACATAAATATAATAATTATAATAATCGTGGCATGTGCAGATGTCGGACGTGGCGCAGGGCGGCGCCACGGTGTTCACGGAGCTGGGCCTCAGCGTGTTCCCGCAGGCCGGCGCCGCCGTGTTCTGGCTCAACCTGCACCCGTCGGGCGAGGGCAACCTCGCCACGCGCCACGCCGCCTGCCCCGTGCTGCGCGGCTCCAAGTGGGGTGAGTGGCCCTCGTCATCTTCTTCTCTACCACACGGTCTCCAACAACATACGGAACACTATTACGAAGACCTGCACCCGTCGGGCGAGGGCAACCTCGCCACGCGCCACGCCGCCTGCCCCGTGCTGCGCGGCTCCAAGTGGGGTGAGTGGCCCTCGTCATCTTCTTCTCTACCACACGGTCTCCAACAACATACGGAACACTATTACGAAGACCTGCACCCGTCGGGCGAGGGCAACCTCGCCACGCGCCACGCCGCCTGCCCCGTGCTGCGCGGCTGCAAGTGGGGTGAGTGGCCCTCGTCATCTTCTTCTCTACCACACGGTCTCCAACAACATACGGAACACTATTACGAAGACCTGCACCCGTCGGGCGAGGGCAACCTCGCCACGCGCCACGCCGCCTGCCCCGTGCTGCGCGGCTGCAAGTGGGGTGAGTGGCCCTCGTCATCTTCTTCTCTACCACACGTTCTCCAACAACATACGAAACGCTATTACGCGACCTGCGACCACAACAGACCTTGAAAAAAAATGTGTAATTCGTTAATTCAACTTTAATCATGCATAATAAGTTGAAAATTTCTCTTATTATTTTTCGCAGTGTCTAACAAATGGATTCACCAGGGCGGCCAAGAGCTAATAAAACCGTGCGATCTCGAGTACCAATCTGAGGGCATAATACGACCACTTCCGCGACCGATGCTGAAGAAATCTCTTAGATAAATATTTATATAAAAATTACTTCAATTAGATAAATGTTATACATTATATCGGTACGAGTTAACGTAATATGAAATTTGAAACACGTACTTTACTCAAACTCGTCATTTCCGTAATCTATAAAAAAATAATTAAGTAAGTTACTACTAACATTGAAGTAGGGATATTTGTCTTCAATTTAATATCATATTGTTTTACACTTAACAAATTCTATGACATTAAAATAAAGGATTACTCAGCTACCAAAACACCTATTTTGATACAAAATTTATTACCTAAAATGATAGTTTTTATCCAGGCCGAGACTAATTTAAGTTTATTGTAAAATTAATGCTATAGAGGCTGTCGCTCCTTGTCGAATGTTTTATTAATTTTAAGTAATAAGTCTATAGTTGTTTTTAATTAATTTAAAAAAAAATATATGGCCATTATATTGCATTTATTTAAAAGTATTGAGTCAAATGTTTTATGATAGTTACTGTGTGTACAAAATTATTATAGTTGTTTACAAAGGCCTTTTATATTATAATATGTTATAAGCCGTCGTCGTAATTATTCTCTCTATGACGTTTTTTAAGAATTTATTTTTTGTATATAATAAACAAGTAGTCGTAAACTACAAATGTATACAATTATTTTTAACACATTATACAGTTATTTTGTACTGTTGTACCATTTCATTAAGAAATAATTATAATCTTTTTATATAAAATCGTATGGCTTTAACGAAATGTCGTAAGTTTGGGCATGACGTAAATGATGCGAGTGCGGTATGACGACGAGAAGATACGACGAACGGACCGAGAGGAAGGCAATAAAAGAAGGAGTATCCATAGAATACTGTATATTCTAGCGATGTGAGCACAGAGTAGTATTGAACCTGACTTTCTGAAAGGAACTAGTCAAAAGACACAGTAAGGATACTCAATGAAGAGCGTGTACGAATTAAGCGCTAGAGACTAATTATGGGTCATCAGAATTATATTTCCTCATTTTGATAATTGGTAGCCAGGAAGATATATTAATTCTTCCGTATAGCTTGGATAGCGTGTAACTAAGGTCTGCGCCATCTAGTGACGAGTGCGTTACTTAATAATTTTATTTATATGCCATGCTGATACTAAATATAAAATATAATAAATATAATATATGCGCAAAAAAAATGTTTTTATTTACAATATCACGTTAGAAACCTCTAAAACTGTCAGTGTTCCTCTACAATGTTATGCATGTATTATGCATATAAATCTTCCTCTGGAGACTGGAATCACTATTTACTAAAGAAGACCGCATCAAAATGCGCAGTTTTAAAGATCTAAGGTACAGACAGCGGCAAGCGACTTTTTTTATACTATGTAGTGATAATGAGGTTGATTACATGGGTAAATTTAAAAAAAAAAACTTTTGTCAATAGATGATATCATAAACAGTAAGCGACTAACGGGTATTTTTTTTTTTCAATAATATTAGACATTTAACACAATATAAGACTGGTATTTAATTGCCATAGATCAAGTAAATAATTGTGTTTGCTTGCAAACGAAAAAAAAACCGACTTCAATTACATCGACGAGTAATACAACGTAGATCGACGAAAAAATAGTCAAGTAACTACGCGTTATCACAGATTACTCAAAAAGTAGTTATCAGATTTCGATAAAATTTATATGTGACCACATGATAAACATCAGCTTTCGATTACAAAAAAATTACCAAAATCGGTACACCCAGTAAAAAGTTATTGCGAATTTTCGAGAGTTTCCCTCGATTTCTCCAGGATCCCATCATCAGATCCTAGTTTTCTTATCATGGTACCAAACATGGGATATCTCCTTTCCAAAAAAAAAAAAGAATTATCAAAATCGGTACAACCAGTAGAAAGTTATGTGGTATAATACAACGTAGGTCGACGAAAAAAGCGTCAAGTAAAAACGCATTATTAGATATAGCTCGAAAAGTAGTTGTTAGATCTCAAATAAATTTAAATGGGACCAATTGGCACACACCACCTTTCGATTAAAAGAAAATTTGTCGAAATCGCTCCACCCAGTCAAAAGTTCTGATGTAACATACATTAAAAAAAAATACAGTCGAATTGAGAACCTCCTCCTTTTTTGGAAGTCGGTTAAAAAAAGTAGATAATGCGCGGCCTTTGTTGTTACTGAAGCCACAAAACTCGGCTCCTTCAAGTAAACACACGTGCTCACGCACACATATGCATCAAACTACGCTCATTTTCGTTACTATCTCACGGGGCCTCGTACAGTAACTTTGCCTTCAAAATGCCGTTCTTATGTAATTAAATGGTGCAAAAACAATACCAAAGTGAATAAAAAGTCTGAAGAAATATCGTTTCACACGTAAGTAGATACAAAACTTTATATTTCTTGTTTTTCCAAAATAATATTGAGGTTATTCGGAACTTATAATTTCGATGTCCCGAAATGACGTACCGAGGGAGTGTTACCAGTAATTTTTATTTCCATTAGCCCAAAATGTGGGTAAGTAAATTGTAGGCAATCATAGAAAAATAATTAAGTAGAAAGTGGACAACATTATTGTTTTTTTTATCGTGTGATTTTTATGTTTTTCCTAAATTGAAGTCAAGTTAAATATGAATTTTTAACTCGTTTGTTTCTGTTTAAATTTGTGAATTAACTACTCATATTTTACTACTAAATATCATGGTTTTAGGTTTCCAACGAATATTTTAATAGGAGATGAATGGGTAGCTGCTTTACAACTGAGCCGAAATGAACTACAATGACAGCCATCCTCATCTAGTGGGTTTGTTCAAACCATTTTGATAAAGCTGATATGTTCAGTACAAAACGTGGACTTCGTAGAGTACCATCAAGTACATACTGCTACTTACTACTACGTATTTTAATGTTATATTTTTTGTTCTAGGACCTACCGGATGAGTCTAAATCAGTCGTTAACTAAGATTCAATCTTTGATACACCTAGAAAACATAAATTAATAGAAAAGTTAAAAAAACAGGAACTTAATTTAAAAAAAAAATTAAAAATAAAATCAATTTATTACAGCAAAGAGTTAGACGTCTTTAAAGCAGGAACTTGCCCCTCAGAGGAATCATCAATTACTTAAAAACGCAAGTTTTCATTGACACAGATTTATATAATTAAATAAATCAAAACACGGCTACAATAGATTTATGTAACAATTTGAATCGAAAAAAGGAGTAAATATATTTAAAACTATAAACAAGTTTTTATTTCCACATACCCATTTTACCTATATTAAATTGTGTAAAAACGTCAACACTTCACTCACTCACAGATCTTTAAAAAAGTGGCTTCAGTTTTCTGTTCTAGGTGCGTTATCTATTTTTTTTTACTTTATCTATGTTAATTGCAAATAAAGAAATTTCATTTTGTACTAAGAACAAATCCCAATTCGAATTAAAAATACTGATTGCACAGCAAAATTAGAGCAAAATAATATTATTTTAGCAACAAGTTCTGTTCGTAGGTAATCGCTGTTTATTTCAATATACCTACTTAGCTTTTGTCTTTTTTTTGAATGCGCATCTAATAATCACGATCGCGCAGTAAACAATAGTCTTATCTTTTTTTATAAAGTAATAATCATTTGTTTCAGAAATAAATCCATATTCAAAATTAAATTAAATTGTGTGTTAGTGACAATACACTTAAAATACTAAATGGGCCCATGATGTTGGGTTGGTGATTAACGCTCAAGAAACTAAATTTATACATTTACATTCTTCCCCTAACGTACCTATCATCTCCCCTGCTATCATGGCCCACACTCATGAATGTTTCCATAGTAGTCGTATTAGTTTGAATTGTCAATGTCCACTGTTAGAAAAGTAAATCAACACACTTATCTCGGCATCGTTATTGATAACAGATTTAGCTGGAAGCCTCACATAGACCTCGTCTGCTCTAAATTAAGATCTCTACTTAGTAGATTGTTTATATTGAAACATAAGCTCCCATATAAAATTTGTAGAATACTGTATCTAGCCCTGGCTCAATCTGTTATCAGTTATGGACTGAGTAGCTACGGTAGGACCTATAAAACACATTTAAATAATATTTATGCTTTACAGTTACGTTTATTAAAAACCATTATCCCAAATTTTAAAAATAAACGTATCTTGAATGAAAGTGATATTTTTAAATATTGTAATGTCATTGATGTATTTACTTTGGTGACATTCAATATCCTAAATGAAGTTAATGATCCTTCTTTATTAATCAATAAATGTGAACCAAATACCCTAAGAAATATTCAAAACTCAAAAAAATTTTTGTGCCGTATGCTAGGAATTTTTACGGAGCTAGAATGCTAAACACTATTATACCTGCATTTGTTAATGAACTTCCCGAAGACCTACAAGAGTTATACCTGGACAAACGAAAATATAGAAGATCACTAAAAGAACATTTACTAAAATATTTAAGCGTTTAATAGTTACAAAATTTTGATAATTACCTTAGTTTAAATTTAATGGCTATAACATGGTACGGTACGATAAAGATATCATATGATAATATGATATGCGACGCGGCGGCTTGTCCGGATAAGCTCTTGTGAGTTTTCGTGGCAGGCTTATGTATAAGTTTTAACTACGTGTTTTTTGTATTTTGAACAAATAAAAAAAAAATACTAATCCTCATAAGGGTTATACCCTACATTAAGGGTTCTACTTCTTTATCACATACTGCAATTTGAGTGGAACAGCATTTTACTTGAAAGAATAGTCTAAATATTAATTAATTAATTACTACACATTAGTATCAACAATTATAAAATAGCATTCGAATAGTGGGAAACTTCTACTTTTCTGTAATATTATTGAACTCGAAGAGCAGGTATTGCTGTCCTCGCTTCCTTTTTATTTGCAAATGTAGCTCTTGAAGAACCAAATGAAGATACGTTTGTTATTCATCCAGGCGTTTATTAGTATGGGCAAGACAAACAAAAATAAAAATAAATTAATTTGTAATCATCGAAAGTGGTCCAATCTTGGCCAACTATTCAAACAGCGCAGTTTAAAAATATATCGCCAACTAAGAAAAAAAAAATCTAACCTAGTGTAAGCCGTAAGTAGTATATGTGATCTTATTATCTGTCGGACGGTCCAAAAGGAGCCGACGACTGGATGTCACGATTGTGGCGCGGTGGTGGACTCTGCCCAGCACACCCTCGAGGTGTGCCCGAGATGGGCGTCACTGCGTCGCGATCTGACGACAGTTCTCGGAGGGGACTTGTCACTGCCTAGCATCATCACCGCGATGCTCGGCGACGACAAGTCCTGGACGGCGATGGTCTCCTTCTGCGAGATAGTAATGTCCCAGAAGGAGAACGACGAGCTGATGAGAGAGGAGGCCACCGACGAGGCCTCCTTCCGCAGGCGACGAACGGGGGTGCGTAGGAGGCGCTACTTAATGCGCCTCCAGTAACGCCCTGTGCTCTTGTCGGGCCGGGGTGGGAACCCGGTCCTGCTAGACATGGCGTCGTCGGGATTATTCAGAGGTGAGCCGGATAGTCCCCATGGAGGAGAAGTCTGGCCTTTTCGCCGAGGCCAGCGGTCGCTGGAGGGATCCTGTTGCCTGCAGATCCGGGACCCTCCAATTAAAGCGGCTGAAGGCTCCCGCAGGGGTTTGGTCGGTACTGCACCCTCAAGTGCTGAAGCCGACATACGGTCTAGGATTGCCTACCCGGGCGTCCTGGATATCACCCGTAAATGGGTGCCCCTGCGATAAAAAAAAAAAAATTATATTATTAGGTATATGATTACACAATAACAATTACCTTGCGATTATATCTGTGCATTAGGTATTTGTCGTCGACTGTGCAAACTGGAATCCTGAAATATTTCGGAATCGTTGTACGAAACGAACAATCCATGGACTGACTCGTTGTCCTAGGGCAGGTAGAGGGCAAGCGGTCACGCGGTCGATCACCTACGCGTTGGACATACCTCATCAAAGCTGCGACACAGACCTCCATAGTCCAGAGTTCTCGAGACGCTGAAAACTGCATCAAGTGGAGGCGTATAGCGGGGGCTGCTTTAGCCATTGAATCGTCATCAATCACGACCACTCTGTCAAGAGTGAACGACTAAGAAGAAGAAGAATTAGGTATTTATCAGATTGCTTGAAATCCACATGGCGATATTTACAATGTCGAGGCAATGTGATAAGGAAGTTCGATGTATAATTATGTATTCCGCCCTAAGCATTATTTATAAAATGCTATAAATAACTTGGTAGGTAACATCTATTAGAAATAATACTATACAAAAACGTATAAATTTGCTGAGTTTGTCATTTGAAGTTCGAATTATGTTTTTGGCCAGCAAATTTCAATATGCTAATAGGATATATGCTGCATAAGTAGTTGATTTGCTATGCTATCAGTTTGATATGAAATTAGTTTTTTTTTGTCTAGGATCTGAGAAAAAAATACAAGCAACTATTAGTGTTATTTTTCGTAATATTTGTAATGTTAGTTTTGATAATTAGTTTACTTGCTGTGAAATAACATATTTGATGTACTGATGATGAGTTTTATGACGTGCAATTAAAAATATCCATTAATATAATTATAGTAATTACTGAAAACATCATCATCATCATTTCAGCCTACCACATTCCACTGCTGGACATAGGCCTCCACAACTTCACGCCAAAAATGGAGTGAACTCATGTGTTTTGCCCATAGTCACCACGCTGGGCTGGTGATCGCAGATAGCTGGCTTTGTCGCACCGAAGACGCTGCTGCCCGTCTTTAGCCTGTATATTTCAAAGCCAGCAGTTGGATGGTTATCCCGCCCTTTGTCGGCTTTTTAAGTTCCAAGGTAGTAGTGGAACTGTGTTGTCCCTTAGTCGCCTCTTACGACACCCACGGGAAGAGAGGGGGAGGCCATATTCTTACTGCCGTAGCCACACAGCGTCATCATCTCAGCCTATTGAAGTCCACTGCTGGACGAGGAAATGTGCGAGAGACATACATACCTATTCAGTACTCGTTTCTTAAAAAAGACTGACTAGTAGCCATCTAGTTTTATTGATAATGTAGTTTTGATTCCAATTCTGTAACCTCAAATATGTAACTACAGTTTGTTTTATGTAAATACTAGTTTTCTCCGCGGTTTCACTCGCGTTAATTTGAGGAAACAAAGTTTTAATATAATATATATTCTTTGGCCTTCGTCGGCAAATGGGTTATCCAACACATAAATATTTTTTTTCATTCGAACCAGTAGTTCCTGAGATTACCGTGCTTAAACAAAGAAACAAACAAAATCTTTAGCTTTATAATATTACTATAGACACCTAAGTCTTATCGTTAGTTTTATATATTTTCCATGCAATAATAATATTTTCTATGCGATAAGCATAGGTGATATCTACGATTTTTATTTTTGTGTTACCCACACATTAGGAATTCTAAAGATTTTTGAATATCATATCAAAAATGTTAAGCATAGGTACTTACCGTATACCTAAGTGATTTAGCGTAACACGTAAATGGCAATGGATTGAAAATTTCTAAATATGTAACACGTAAAAATCATTGGTGATCGCAATAAATCTAATTAAATAAAAAAAGCATAATCTTCCAATTGTTCCCTGTTGAGCGGAGAGCAATTTAAGACAACAAAAACGTTACATATAGAATTATTTGTATACTGTACATAACATTCCTGTTGTTTATACATTACCCTAAAGCTTCTTGACATTCTTACTTACTCCGTGGTTATCTGGTTATCAGCGTGGTCCTCGACGGTAGGTAGAGTATTTCAGAACAAACAAAGTAAGTACATGCATGGAATGACTTTAGCATTGCACACTACTGTGTTTGCTTTGAAACATCCACATATCTTAACTTCCTGGAGATATACCTATGTGACGTTTGGTCGACGAAAAAATAGTTAAGTATATACGTATTATTAGATAACTCGAAAAGAACTTATCATATTACGATTAAATTGAAATGGATCCACATGACACGTACCACCTTTCGATTAAAAAAAGAATCATTGCATTCAGTCCACCCAGTAAAAAGTTCTTAGGTAACATACATAAAAATCACAGTGAGTTGAGAACCGCCTTTTTTAAGTCGGTTAAAAATATTATAAGATCGGCTACTTCTTCTTTTTTAAAATATTATTAACGAATTCTAAATCAAGAAATTAACACAAAAAATCCTACACATCCTAAATCTTATTCAAAATAAATTATTAAAAGAAATAAATTAATAAAATTGCGGTAATCAATGTTTTTCTAGCCAGGTAGATAGATACCTATTTGCCGTGACATTGAATGTTTATACCGTGTGTGTTTCCGGATCCTCAACATAAGATTATATTCATCCTGACGCGCTTATTCATTGAAGTTTCCATTGGAAATTAAGTACAGAAAAGTATTTAAAAAAATTAGTTAAATATGATTTTGACATTCTTGATGGTAAGGTTATCGATGTTTCTGCGAATTTCATTCCATTTCTCGAATAACAGGATAACCTTTGGTGTTGCATTTCACTGTCAAAGAGTAATGACTCTTTGTTCTAAGGTCAATCATGCACTGGTTCTCGTATTGCGGTAAGAGGTTTCGACTTCATGGAAAACGTCTTCGTACCTTGTTCTTTCATTGTTCCATTCCATTGAAGACTTGAAATTGATTATAATTGTTAGCAACAGTTATTTACCAAAAGAAAAAAAATACAATCGAATTGAGAAGCTCCTCTTTTTTTGGAAGTCGCTTAAAAAGAAAAATAATTTAAAATTTTAATAAAGCGAAAAGAAGATTATTAAAATATATAGATATAATTTACATATACCTATGTAACTAATTTTGATTTGATATAAATTTTATAGCTTATAAAAAGAACGAATACTATACTGCCTATGTGCGTTTCAATACATAACCATAATCCGTATCAGAACCACTTGTCAGGATTTACGTCGATTTAAGGTGACATTAAACAACGACTTATTTAAAAAAGTTATATTTTGATACATTTGTCAATGTAACAATAAAAATTTTGAAACTCAACCGAAAATTAAAATTTTCTTTTGGAATTGAAACTCGTAACCTTTTATTTTCTGGCAACGTCTTGGTTTAATTTACGCACGGGTTTTTATCATATTTCAGAACACGACCGTTCTTCGTGTAATTAATACTAAGCGAATCAGAAAAATCTAAACAAAACCTGTATGACAACTGAAAATATTTCCTATTAATGGACAATTTTTCTTTTGTATTCTGATCGTGAGTTATAAGTCAAATGAAAATAATATATCAAGTTTTTTTTTGAAGTTATACTTCTTAAATGATCAGAATAAATTTTTACGATGCGCTCGCAAACCGTCCCAAAAAACCGACACCCTGTTAAAAGTTAGCTAGTCAACGAAGAAGAAGTCAGCAACGTGAAGTTAGGTAGCCAATTAAGTATAACTTCTTACGTACGTACGTAAGCAAACACACAATTTTTTGAATTGTGATTAATTTAATATACTTAAACGAAAAAAGTTATGAGAACTTTACCTGAAAATCACATAATTGCGCAACCGAATCCTTTGAAATTGGAACACGTTTGAAAGAGAACTAAAATTTTACTAAAAAAATATATTTTTAAAGCTAATCATAATAATTTGATCTTGATTAATTTAAGATGCAAGCTGATTTTATAAATACAGTTACCACACTTTCTTGTCCGAGAACTGACAATAAACTGCTGTTGCGACTTGCGGAGTCCATCAGGTTTAACGATGCAACCGGAGCTCAAGTGTAAACATCCATTGACAAGAATGATCAGCTATCGTTGGCGACCAACAAAATGGCTCATTACTTTGTTCATATAATCGCCACGGAGATAAATGAAGTATAGTTATTTAATTTTTATGACCATCATATTCTAATAAATATTTAGTTAAGTAAAATAAGGATGTAATTTTTTTTAAAGTTATATTTTCATAAGTGCAGTTGCACTCAAACTGAATTTTCTGATGAAAGGTTGATAACAAAAAATAATTACAAGTAAATTCATTTTTTATTCAGGAACGTAATATGTTTACTTTTAAATTACCTATATCTTCCTAGAAACATTATGACACGTTTCTAATTAAAAATTAAAGCTCAATCCGCAACGCTTTTTTACTTAATGTACCTATAGGGGACTTATGTTTTTCAAAATAACGGCACACTCATGTCTCGTGACATGTTTACAGTTAAGCTGATCAATAAATTAGGTTTAAATTTTGAAATTAACATAATATTTCAAAATCGTATACCCAACTAAATCTCATTACAGATTCAGCAATTTCAACAATTTTTCAAATGTTCCAACTTAATATAAAGATTATCTAGCTTCACTCCCAAATTTCTCTTCACTAGATACTTTAATTCAATTAAGTAAGGGAAGAACGGTGAACAACATCTAAACAGACCAAACTGTCAACCACACCTGCACGCGTCGGTGGTTCGTAAGAACAGCCGGTACGACGGTACTCAGTTTCGAGGTGCCCCCTGTTAGAGAACTAACGATGCTCTAGCGACCGAGCAATGGCGGTATAACCATATACGCTCGATCGGAACTCCGCTCGGAAGAGGTTTCAGCTGCCTTGGGGTTTTAATTGATCTCTAAAATGTCTGGTGCAGAAGGCAAGGGGAAACCACTGCACCATTTTCCCATGAAAGTCATCATGAACAGTAACAATAACGCTCAGTCGGCGCCATACTGTGTTTGAGACAGATGGTGTGAAATCTGCTACCGGCCATGCGAACGTAGGAAACCAGGCACCCTACGGAAATCTTGCTACTGGAATACCCATAAAAATGTGTCAAATCCAGAAGATTGGTGGTATATATAATGTGCGTGGTCCCCTTAAACCACGGAAGCTCAAGATTCTGGAAGAGGAACTATCCAGACACAACATAAATATCTGTGGTATTAAAGAGACGCATTGGAAAGATTATAGTCATTTTCACGCGGGGACGAATATCGTATACTTCTCTGGAAATGCAGACAGTAGTAGAAATGGAGTTGGTCTTATTATTCCAGAAAGTACCATGAATTGGGTGTTGAGGTATGAGCCTGTCAGTGATAGACTGATAAGTATCAAGCTAAAGGCTTCACCAGAAAACTTTAACATCATTCATCATTCTAAAGGTGAAACAGGGACAGAGCTAGAAGAAATATCGAAAACCTGGAGGAAATACTGTCAGTCGCTGTTTGAAGATCCGCAATCCAGTGTTTTTATTCAACAGAGCCATTGGATGAAGAAAAAGAGCCAAACATCTTGAAGGATGAAATAAGAGCGGCAATTAAACATCTGAAGAATGGAAAAGCCACGGGAAAGGATTCCTTTCCCATAGAAATGATCAAAGGCTCGGGAGAGTATGGTGTCCAGATTGACTGTGTAACAAGGTGTGGCAAACATGTACATGGCCACAAGAATGGGCCCACAGTGTTTTCATACCACTACACAAAAAAGGCTCTACAAAAATTTGCAATACTATTGCCTCATTGCACGCATACCGTATGCGAGCAAAATTCTCCTGCACATTATTAATGAGCGTCTCAAGTCCTACTCATCAAAAGAGATTGCACCTGAGCAAGCAGGCTTCGTCAAGTGCAAGGGTACCAGGGAGCAAATACTTATTGTGCGCCAAATTATTGAGAAATCTCGTGAGCTCAACAAAGCAGTATATATCTGTTTTGTGGACTTCTCGAAGGCGTTTGACTCGGTCTGTGAAGGTGGTGCAATCTTATGTCTATTTAGGAGCGTTGATCTCGAACAATGGAGGCTGTATAGACGAAATCAAACGACGTATGGCGATATCCAGATCACCTATGGATAAGCTGCAAAAAATATGGAGGAATGGTAACATCACCAAAACCACTAAGACTCGGCTAGTTAGAGCGCTAGTATTCTCCATATTCCTCTACGCTTCGAAGACCTGGACTCTGCGAGAAAGTGAGAAGAAGAAAACAGACGTTCTCGAGATTTGATGCTGGAGAAAAATGTTGAGAGTGTCAACAAGTCCATTCTGGAAGAACTCGGCATCAAGCAGCGCCTGTCTTTCATCGCACAGGCTCGAATTCTCACTTTTTTTGGTCACGTGATTAGACGTGACAATGTCTCCATCGAACGTCTATTCGTCCAAGGAAAGGTAGAAGGAACTAGACCTCGCGGCAGATCGCCTTATGAGATGGACGGACCAATTAAAGGCTGCAGTGGACGTTCCATTGCATGTGTGCTCCCGAAAAGCAGCAGTCAGGGAAGAATGGAGACGGATCGTCAAGCGTGTGACTTGGAAGTGATGACACGACCGCTCTGACAAAAGTGTAACGAAAGAGAGAGAGATAATTTAACTATCAAAAATTATCTGAATTTGATATAAATAACTAAAATAATTTTTACGCTCGACTAGACTTCCACTCATTTTTTTTTTTGGTAAAAACTTTTTGTCGTAATTATGATGTAAACATGAGATTTATTATTTTACACGTATACATAATTATGTATGTAGGTTCGTTAAAAGGGCAAAATGATCTTGGTGTTTTAAATATGTCGCTTTCTTAAACTGCATTAATTTGAAGCACGCGCTGTTTTACTTCTTTGGAATTATTAAACAATCGAGTGCCACACTGAAATTGTTTCTCAAGCAAATATGTCACACTGGATATTTACAAAACATGTACAGTGAAAAATGTTACACGTATATGTCCACAGGCTTAGCTAGGTGTGATGGTTAGGAGACAAATGTAGTGACTACTTTAGATTCGTTTTTAACCTCGCAAACGGTACTATAATCAAAGGATTATTAGTAACCTATAAATTATTATTTTACTAGGTACTTTTAAATCGTAAGAAACGGGGATCAAAACAATTTCAATGCAATGGAGTTTCCCGTTTTAAGACAAACTATATTTCCTATAATTCTCGTCAGAACTTCTTTTTTTGCGAAGAAATGAATGAATGAATATGGACATTGAACTGAAACAACCTGTAAACGACCTACAGTTGGGCAATGGCCTTCTTTCCATATAAAATAAGTTTTCGGTCCAAAGGGATAAAGACAAAAGACACTAAGAACCACAAGTAACTAATTAGGCTGAACGCCTTACATTTAATGTCTTCTGGCCAACGCTAAATGCCAAACGTTTAAATGTCTTTACTTCTGATATGCCTAACGTCGTCTAAAGCCTAAAATCGAACGCCAAATGCTTAACATTTCATACATCATGTCATACGCAGGATACTTACTCTTAACGTCAAATTTTTATAAAATAATCGTGTTTGCTTGCAAACGAAAAAAATAATTGTGTTTGCTCACAAACGAAAAAAAACCGACTTCAATTACATCGACGAGTAATACAACGTAGATCGATGAAAAATTAGTCAAGTAACTACGCGTTATCAAAGATTACTCAAAAAGTAGTTATCAGATCTCAATAAAATTTATATGTGACCACAAGACAAACATCAGCTTTCGATTAAATTAAAAATTATTAAAATCGGTACACCCAGTAAAGTTATTGCGGATTTTCAAGAGTTTCCCTCGATTTCTCTGGGATCCCATTATCAAATCTTGGTTTCCTGAAAAATTTTGTAACTATTGACCGTGTGGACCGATTTCGACAAAAAATTTTTTAATCGAAAGGTGGTGTGTGTCAATTGGTCCCATTTAAATTTCTTTGAGATCTAACAATGACTTTGCGAGTTATATCTGATAATGCGTTTTTACTTGACGTTTTTTTCGTCGACCTACGTTGTATTATACCGCATAACTTTCTACTGGATGTACCGATTTTGATAATTCTTTTTTTGTTGAAAAGGAGATATCCCTAGTTTAGTACCATGATAAGGAAACTAGGATCTGATGATGGGATCCCAGAGAAATCGAGGGAAACTCTTAAAAATCCGCAATAACTTTTTACTGGGTGTACCGATTTTGATAATTATTTTTTTTGTTGGAAAGGAGATATCCCTAGTTTGGTATCATGATAAGGAAACCAGGATCTGATGATAGGATCCCAGAGAAGTTGAGGGAAACTCTTGAAAATCCGCAATAACTTTTTACTGCGTGTACCGATCTTAATAATTTTTAATTTAATCGAAAGCTGATGTTTGTCATGTGGTCACATATAAATTTTATTGAGATCTGATAACTACTTTGTGAGTAATCTTTGATAACGCGTAGTTACTTGACTATTTTTTCGTCGATCTACTTTGTATTACTCGTCGATGTAACTGAAGTCGGGTTTTTTTCGTTTGAGAGCAAACACAATTATTAAATGTACAATGTCCAAATACGTACAAAATTAAACTTCAAATATGTAGGTAATATAAACTAGTAGTGTAAATAATAATAAACACCAGCAGTTTTTATATAAGTTCAAAAATAATAATAATTAAGAAACACTAAATTCAACTCTTTTTTAACCGACTTCCAAAAAAGGAGGAAGTTCTCAATTCAACTGTATTTTTTTATGTATGTTACATCAGAACTTTTGACCGGGTGGACCGATTTCGATAAAAAATTTTTAAATCGAATGGTAGTGTGTGCCAATCGGTCCCATTTAAATTTATTTGAGATCTAACAACTACTTTTCGAGTTATATCTAATAATGCGTTTTTACTTAACGCTTTTTTCGTCGACCTACGTTGTATTATACCACATAACTTTTTACTGGATGTACCGATTTTGATAATTCTTTTCTTGTTGGAAAGGAGATATCACTAGTTTAGTACCATGATAAGGAAACCAAGATTTGATGATGGGATCCTAGAGAAATCGAGGGAAACTCTCGAAAATCGGCATAACTTTTTACTGGGTGTACCGATTTTGATAATTTTTAATTGTATCGAAAGCTGATGTTTATCATGTGGTCACATTTAAATTTTATCGAGATCTGATAACTACTTTTTGAGTAATCGTTGATAACGCGTAGTTACTTGACAATTTTTTCGTCGATCTACGTTGTATTACTTGTCGATGTAATTGAAGTCGGTTTTTTTTCGTTTGTCTGCAATCACAATTATTTCATATTTGTTACTTCTTAACTTTTTACTGATTGTACCAATTTTAATAATTCTCTGTTATTCGAAAGCTGGTGTTTGTCGCGTCACACGATTTGTGTGATCCCATTTTTGATCGAGATTTGGCAAGTTCATTTTGAGTTAACTCAAAGGGATATAATTATCCATAATAATGCGTATTTTTTACTACCTCCTTTATATATTACTTGTCGATGTAATTGAAGTTAGGCATTTTTGTTTGCGATCAAACACAATAATGTAAATTCATTTTAATGACTGAATATTAATACCCATGCAATTGTTTCAATTACCTTGCAAATATTAAGTAAAATTAATTTAATAGAACTAAATTGGGTACCTTAATTTCTTGCACAATGTCACTATGAACAACTGTTATAATAGTAGTTAAAAACAAATATGTTTAACTTTGTTTATTATATAAAAATTGCTTTATTAGCTTTATAGATTTAATAGTTATTTAGTTTAGTATTAGTAAGGTCATCACTATATTTTTAATTTAATATATAGGATATAATTGTCAAATTTTACCTGGAGTTTTATGCCCAATTTTTTTTGTCTCAAGTGTTTTATTTATTTAATGTTTGAAAGTAATTAAGTTATATATAACTTATGTCATATGGACTTATATTTAATGATTATTTTTATAATGACAAAAGGAAAATATTAGACGAGGCCATTATAAAAATATTCGGTATATATTAGTTTGTATAGAATATATATATATGCAAACGACTTTTTCTTTTGGTATAATTTATTGTTCCATTTAGAATTTACATCAAAAATAATCACTTATACAATTTTTGTTAGAGATTCATTTAGATTGAAAACATTTGATTTTAAAATCTACTTATCTACGAATAAAACATTTAAATATATTTAAGAAACATTCAATAAAGAGTAAATACTGATAAAAACATTTAACACATATTATCTCTACTTATACCTAACAATTATTATTGGAACAATATGTAAGTAGAAGATAAAAATTAATAAAAATATGTCTATTTTAAATTTGTTAAGGTTACAGAAAAAAAAATAGAAATAAAATCTGTCCTTTCTGTCAACGATACCCTGTACTAAGTCACAACATTTCCACAATATCCGCCTCCCTTTAATACAGTAGGTAGTGTAATACTTACAGTAAGATAAATATAGTCCTAAAGAGGATCAAAAATATAACTCTTCAAAATATAAGAGATTCTTAGAAACCTTATATATCATACTACAGCAGAAATGTTATAATCAGACTCATAAGTTTTAGGAATGTGCACAGCTTAAAGCTAGGGGCAGACTACTAGTGTTTAAAACTAATCCTCCTTAGGGAGAGGTATCTAACACCAATGTATAGCGAAACACTTAAATCTTTTGAACATTAAACATTGAACATATAGACACCGAGTGACATTCGAGCAAATTTTATCCATGAGCTGACTTGATGAATATCGTGTCCTTAAAGGCTAAATTTTATACTAATTTCTAAGACAAACATTTTTAAATATGAGGCAAGAATTTATAGGAAAACATGGTAACTTTAAAAACAAATTATTCACTTTGCAAAAGAAATCAAGAGATTTGGACACAATGACCTCTTGCTTCAAAAATATAAACAAATTAAAAAAAAATCATAACCAGAGATTTAAATCTCATAATTACGGAATTTTGAAATGACTTCAGATGGAGGCTCTTGATTGCCACCACCCCAGCGTCCCCACAGAGCAGCGCCACCCTCAGAAGCTCGTCGGGCCGCTGCATTACTATGGCCCAAGCTTGAAGGTCCAGAAGAGCGTGCCGATTCATCTTCTAGCATGCGATCCTTTGTATTCGGTTTGGACCAGTGCATGGACTGCTGAATATGTTCCTTCATACCGAGCCACTGTTTATAGCCCATTGATATACCACTTCGTCTCCATTTGTCATACAGAGCTCGCTTAGCTGGATCACAAAGTGTTTCCTTGGCTTCCTAGAACACAATTACACAATAATACAAAAAATTTCCTTAATAGTTTCTAATTTGATTAGACTTGGTTTGGGTTTTTCCCAAGCACACTAATAGGTTTGATAATTTTTTTACCTTTAGTTTCTGAAACTTTGCTTCTGCGTCTTTATCGCCATCATTTTTGTCTGGGTGATATTGCAAAGCCAAGACTTTGTATTCAGCAGTTATTTGTTCAACCTGGAATATTGTAATAAATTTAAGAATGAAATGTTAGAAGGTAAAGTTAAATCGCAATATAATTTTTTGCAAACAATACTAGGATATAGGTCAATGTTTGCGGCCTTAATTGAAGGTCAACAAGTGGGGCGAAGAAATCAATACTAACTGGTCATAGATGGGACTAGGGAAATAGAAAGTTGAAGTTGAAATACTCACAGTTGAATTTTCATCACATCCGAGCAAACCGTAGAAATCATCATCGGGACTTCGTTGATAATTTAATATTTCATCCACTCCGGTCATTTTCACGACCCTCCCTAACAAAACCCCGATGTATACTGAAGATTTGAAGAATTTGTTACCGTCTTACCGACTAGTCGACTACCACAGACGTAACGATTTGCTGTACTTGATAGCAATATACAGTACGAATAATAGTTCAGTAAACTCTACGACGTTGTCACAAAGTCTATAGTTGCGCATCAAAGAGTTGCGCATCTACAACAACTCATACATTGGTTTTCTCTCTTATGCCACTCACACGTTTGCAAGTTTTTACGATTTTATTATTTATATTCACTCACACACGTTGAAATACAAGAAAAAGTTGACATTGACGGTATTATCTAATACAATGCGTGTATAACACATTCACGTTGACATTTTCAAAAGAAAAAACTGCAATGTACTACAAAACACTGTTGTTGCCAGGATTATGAAGAGAATTTCCAACATATATGAATGAAACTTTAACTGCGCATTGCGCAGTGAAGCAATCAATAATCTAGTGAGATTTTTTATACAGATTTATATTTGTATATTACTGATCTTTTTTAATATAAAATAGATGTAATAAATAAAAATAAATATTATTATTATTATATTTATTTATTTGTTATTATTATTTAAAAAGTGGTTACTACAGTAAAGAATATAGCCACTCCCTGGGTGTCGTAACGTCGTAAGAGGCGACTAAGAGATAATACAGTTCCACTATCAGCTTGGAACTTATAAAGCCGACCGATGGTGGGATAACTATCCAACTGCTGGCTTTGAAATACATTAGCCGAAGACGGGCAGCAGCGTCTTCGCTGCGACAAAGCCAGGCCTGCGGTCACCAGCCCGCCTGCCCAGCGTGGTGACTATGGGCAAAACACATGAGTTCGCGCCATTTTTGGTGCGAACTTGTGAAGGCCTATGTCCAGCAGTGGACTGCGATAGGCTGAAGTGATGATGATGATGAATAATTCAAAATATTGTTTCATATATTGTTAGTATTTATGATAAATGTAATGGCTGATTACAATAACATATAATCATTTAGAATACAGAATAACTATTTCGTGATAATTTAGCTTAATAAAAACTAAGTACTTATTGGACGTATTTTAAATATCAGGGGTTACGTAGGTTGCCACATGTTAAACACACGCTTTTTTATTAAAATTCGATTATGTTATTGGAAAAACGTCTATTTTACACTAATTAATGACTAACTATAGTAGACTTTTGAATTTACTTAAAAAAAATGTTTTCAAGGAGGTTTTCGATTGTACTGTACCTACTTATGTATTGTTGTGTGTCAATTCATTACATTTTACTAGATTTACCGATTTTGATAATTCTTTTAATCGAAAGCTGGTGCTTGTCAGTCTTGCCACAAGACTCAGTCAACAATGTCGCATTTAAAGATCGAGATCTGACGAGTATAAATTAATTATCGTTTACGTCGTATCTATTACTATTTTGCCGATATAAATTAAACTCATTTTTTTTTCGATTACGAGCAAGCAAAATTTCGTTAAATTTTTTATTAAAATATCATCTCATGGTTCCAGAAAATTTTAAATACAGCATGGAAATTAGCGGCGTAAAACGGTCTCTTTTAGATGCAGTTTTTTCTACGCTGCATCGAAAGGCCCGAAAAACCCATATAACCCTATGTATAATGAACCTGCTAAATTCTCTAACTGTTCAACCAAAAAGTCTAAAAGTATCTTTAATTATCAAATAAATAAAAATACCATTGAAACATTACAAAGATGCCTTATCACACTATACACCCTCCTGATCTTACATTGGTATATTTTCGCATGCATTAATTCATCTTTGGCGATAGCTCCTAGTGCTTAAATTGTATGGAATAAATGTGAAGGATTTTAATAATGTATATGAAATGCTTTAACTAGCTAAGGTGTGTAAATTGACAAGAACTAATACGTTATGCTTCTAAATTTTCTGATAGTAACGATAGGTACCTATTGTAAGATATTCTTAAAGTCATTCACATTTCGGACTATTCTGTAGATTTAAAATAGTAAAATTTACATCGTTTTATTTTTTCTAAAAGCTAAAAGTTCCGCGGCGGTTTACTTATTCCGACATTTTCACCAACTATCGTCATATTTCAAACAATTTATTTATAATTAACAATTTTCAATGAGTTTAACAAATCATTCCCGCTGAAAATTCCAAATAAATAGTTGTGTTTGCTCGCAAACGAAAAAAAACCAACTTCAATTACATCGACAAGTAATACAACGTAGATCAACGAAAAAACAGTCAAGCAACTACGCGTTATCAAAGATTACTCCAAAAGTTGTAATCAGATCTCAATAAAATTTATATGTGACCACATGATAAACATCAGCTTTCGATTAAATTAAAAATTATTAAAATCGGTACACCAGTAAAAAGTTATTGCGGATTTTCGAGAGTTTCCCTCGATTTCTCTGGGATCCCATCATCAGATCCTGGTTTCCTTTCAGATCATGGTACCAAACTAGGAATATCCCCTTTCCAACAAAAAAAGAATTATCAAAATCGGTACATCCAGTAGAAAGTTATGCGGTATAATACAAAGTAGGTCGACGAAAAAAGCGTCAAGTAAAAACGCATTATTAGATATAACTCGAAAAGTAGTTGTTAGATCTCAAATAAATTTAAATAGGACCAATTGACACACACCACCTTTCGATTAAAAGAAAATTTGTCGAAATCGGTCTACCCAGTCAAAAGTTCTGATGTAACATACATAAAAAAAAAATACAGTCGAATTGAGAACCTCCTCCTTTTTTGGAATTCGGTTAAAAACCGATGATTTGTTAGGGAAGTTATTGTAAACTATTGTTTGTTTGAAACAATGATCCCAAAATTTACATACATTTGTTGTTCAGTTTACAGTCATATAAAAAAAAATCTAAAATAAAAGTAGCCTAAGTTACTTCTTATTACATCAGTTGTCTGCTAGTGAAAGTCTCGTCAAAGTCAGTCCAGCTATTTCAGAGATTAGCCGTAACAAACAGACAGACAGAAATTGTAAAAAATGTGATTTTGGTATATGTTCCTTGTTTTCCTACATACCTATGAGTTTTGTAAAAAGCGGCTATTTTGATATTACAAACAGACACTCCAATTTTATTAATTTGTATAGATAAGTACGTAAAAATGGTGTTATTGTATGGGAAGTTATTGTAAACTATTGTGTTTGAAACAGGTATTTCAAAATTTTCATACAATTTTTATCTGTTTTTATCTGGGCTACCTGAATCCAGATAGACCTAGCTGGATTCCAGCACGGTTAACTAGCTAATTACTATTTGTAAGAATGAGGTGACACTGGTTAATTACATTGTAAGGGAACACAAGATAGTTATTAGTTAACGGGGGGTACCTATATATTCAATGTACTCTGTGACGGGGGGAAACGAACTTCTTAGCATTCGATGGGTTCACTGCGTGGGTGCTGGGTCCATCGTGTGGCAGAGGGAGAAATTCAGAGCAGTTCCTAGAACTTGCGACCTAGGTGTAGGTTTAAGAAGGCCCCCTTTGAGACGCGCATCAACGCTCACCTTTACTGCTCGAGTTGCCCGCCCCGCCTAGCCAAATTATAGATCATAATAATTCGTATGCGCAAATTAATTATTGAAAGAGTCTATGTTAAGCTACAAGCAGGATACAACATATGCACCGTGCCAAGCCAGAGCCAAGACTAAGGGAGTCGGAGCCGCGGTTGCACCGGACGTTTAATACACGTCAGAATGAAAATAATATATATATTTCTATAATTTTTCCTCTGTTTGTTCATTAATTATTTTTGTATACTGCTGTTTGATAGTATGGACTTTATCTGAAATATAATTATTATTATTATTTCTTTTATTCAATATATTTTCTTATGATTACATTTTTAAATATATTTATAAAAAAGACAAATAAAAATATTTAAAAATATAAAAATAGTAGTCCTCCGGTGGCAGGTTGAGGCCCAGGCCACCGGTAGTTAAGGTTCTCCAGGCTGAGGAACCTCCTCACAATGCGGGCCGTTTCAAGCAACACTGCCTATTGAATCCGACCCTTGATCCAACAGTCAAGTGAGAGTTTCTTAAGGTGTTGGTCGAAACTCTTCGCTAATAGACCATTAACCGATACAACAATAGGAACAATTATTGTTGAGTCTACATTCCACATGCCGGTAATTTCGTGGGCAAGGTCTAAATATTTACTTAATTTTTCTTTTTCGGCCTTTACGAGATTATCGTCATGTGGAACTGTAATGTCAACAATAATTGCTCGGCGCGCTGATCGGTCTACTAGCACTATATCAGGTTTATTGGCTGCAATAAACCTGTCAGTGACAATAGATCGATCCCAGTAGAGCAATGCACGACCATTTGCAAGAAATGGCATTGGGCTATACCTATAATAAGGTAACTCATTTTCAACGAGGCCGTATCGAATAGCAAGTTGTTGGTGTATAATCCTGGCTACTTGGTTATGTCTGTGCAAGTACTCACCGTTAGCAAGATGACTACAACCGGAAACAACATGTCTAATGGATTCTCCAGGCTTATGGCAAGCCCGGCATATGTCTGGAGTTCCGTCTTTCATGATATGTTTCCGGTAGTTATTCGTCTTAATAACTTCGTCCATAATTGCACAGACAAAACCTTCGGTTTCTCCGAAGAGGTTCCCGTGTTGTAACCAGAATATAGAGCTAGGCTGGTCTACATCTGGGTCTGTCAGAACTTTGTAGAACCGGCCATGTAATTCCTTGCTCTTCCATACGGCCACGCGGTCAACGGTACGCATTATTATAGGCTTACGCCATTTCTCTTTGCCTAAGGACAGCGGAGTAAAGCCCCTATCAACTGCAACAACGTCCATGTGCATATCGCTCTTCATATTTAAAAAGTACTCTCTGAGATTATACACCTCACGATTGTGGAGATTTTTAGCGTTTAAAAAGCCACGACCTCCACATTTTCGTGGGATGTATAATCTCATCACAGACGATCGAGGATGGTGTATTCGGTACGTTGTTAACAGTTTACGGACTTGGCGATCAAGGGTATCTAATTCCGTTTGAGTCCATCTCAAAATGCCAAAGGTATAGACGATTAAGGGCATAACCCAACTGTTAAAGGCACGCACCTTGTTACCGACCGAAAGAAAGCTATTGAGAACTTTCTTCAGCCGGCCAAAGAATCGTTCCTTTACCAGTTGTTTCATGGCTCCGTCATCAATGCCCAATGCCTCTGACATTCCGAGATATTTATAGGTTTCACCTTCGTTGAGAGATCTAAAAGACAAAGAGTTGTTAAGTTTTAAATTTTGTGATGATACAGTTCTACCTCTTTCTACATTATTATTATTATTATTATTATTATTATTATTATTGTTATTAATAGAATGAGTGAGGGTAGGTGAGTATCGAACGATGTACTAAGTGGCGTGATCTTTGCGTCTGTTGTTTATAAATTCCTTGCTAATTGTCTACGACAGCACAGGTGCCAACATATTCATACTATCAGACACCGTCTGTGGACAGTATTTATTTCAAATATGGCAGTATACAAAATATTTTAGTAACTCTTTATACTCATTTCAGCCTATCGTAGTTCACTGCTGAACATAGAACTCCCCAAGCTTGCGTCAATCATACTGGTTTTCCGCAATTCTCATCTAGCCACCACCGGCAATCTTAAGTAAATCGTCGGTCCAACGGGCTCGAGGGCGTTCCACACTACATTTGCCAACACGCGTTCTCCACTCCAGGGCACATCTGCCCCAACGGTCATCGATCCTGCGACAGGTGACAAGCACGCTGCCACTTCAATTTGCTAATTCTGTGGGATATGTTGAATACTTTCGTTCTCTCACCGATAGTCTCATTTCTAATCCTATCCTTAAAAAAGACCCCTAGCATATCGCGCGTTCCATTGCACGTTGAACGACGTTAAACATGTCTCGGCGCCGTATGTTAACACAGGAAGGAGGCATTAATCGAAGACTTTTTTCTTCAAGCATTGCAGAATCTTTGAAGTGAAGACTCGAAGAAGCCCTTCAAACACCAGCTCATCAGAATTTTTCTATCAGCTTCCTCCTCGAAGTTGTTTCGGCCTAGTTGAATGGTGTACCATCGACATTGACCGGTCTCGGTATGACTTGGTTGTTAAACATAATTTTCGTTTTGTCCAAATTCATACCGAGTGATATCGGCAAAACGAAGACGAGAAATGTATTCGCCGTTGACATTGATGTCTCGTTCATCCCAATCTAAGGTCTTAAAGACATCCTCCAGCGCAGTAGTAAGCAGTTTCGGCGTTACTACATCTCCGTGTATCACCCCGCGCCGAGGAAAAATTGATCTTGTCCTCTGGTCTCGTTGTACATACGCCTCAGTATCTCAATATATTGCCAGTTGATATGACATCTCTGCAGAGAATCCAGGACAGCCTAGATCTCGACAGAGTCGATGACTTTTTCGTAGTCTACAAATGGCATACACAACAGCTGATTATATTTTCTATCTTTTGAATAATCCACTGAACAACATGGATATGGTCTAAGGTGCTGTAGCCATTTGGAAACCCAGAGTGCTCCGGTAGTTGGAATTCATTGAGTCTTATGCCAAGACGATTCGTAACGACCCTCGAAAATAGCTTATAGATGTGGTTCAGTAGTGAGATCGGTCTGTAATTCATTTAACAAAGACTTATTGCTTCTATTGAAGAACAGCACCACCCGGACCACACTTCCGCCTGAAGAAACTGAAGGCCAATTTTTTTGTCGTATACTCACGTATTTTTCCCAAACATTCAACCTAATACAGTCCACTGCTGGACACAAGTCTCCACAAGTTGGCGCCAAAAATGGCATGAACTCATCTGTTTTGCCCATAGTCACCATGTTCGGCAGGCGAGTTGGTGATCGCAGGGCTGGCTTTGTCGCACCGAAGACAGGCAGCAGCGTCTTCGGTGCGAAAGTATTTGAAAGCCAGCAGTTGGATGGTTGTCAAGCCATCGGACGGTTTTACGACGGACGGTGACTCTTACGACACCCACGTGAAAAGACAAACTAGCAAACTCTTTGTTCTAGTGTAGTGTTTTACCAGTTGTGGATAACGCTATTTGACGCATAACTATATCCAACAAATAAAAAGTTATGATATACTAGACGTGCCCCGCGGTTTAACCCACGTTAATTTAATTAAAAAGAGGTACTACAATATTATATAGCCTTCCTCGATAAATGGGCTATCTAACACTGAAAGATTTTTTTTATATACTATATATATATATATACGTTATAGATATACATATATGTTATAGAGTGGTTTGATTTGACCGTTTTAGTTTCGTCGTAACTTTAGTAAATTTATAATGACTATAATAAAAGAAGTTCAACTTTTAAACAATATAAGTAAATAATTTTAGTGTTAATAAATTTTTACGATCGGTTATGCAAGAAGTAAATGTAAGTTATGATATTGACTGCTCGCTTTTGACGTTCGTCTATTGTCAGTTTCATTAATTACATGCATAATATTGTTTTTTTTTTTTAATATATATTATGTATTTTTAATTTTTTAAAGATAAAATAATATAACTAAATAAATAAAATTTAAATATAATCTAATCTGTTCCCAGATAAACCCGCGAGGTTTTCGTGGTACTTAAATTGCAAAGTATAGTGTATTTGTTATGTATTGGCCAAAAAATTAAAAAAAAGAAAAAATAATCTGTCAAAAAATTATTATAGTCTTACAATAAACAATTCAACAATTAATTACAAGATTGATTAATATGTCAACTAGCAGCTTCAGTCGAGGTAAAAAATTGAGGTAAAAGTTAGGTAGGTACTCTTCAACAAACTATATTTTTGCATAAAAACCGGTTGCTTTGTTTTACTATAATAAAAACAACAACCTTATTTAAATGATGTCACTTCACTTCTCTCTTATAAGGCATTTTTTGTGGTAAATAAATACAATATTTAAATTTTATGTACATAATCATTTAAAATACATAAACATGTACACTTAGTACCTACTACGATACTGTACCTACTATTCTAACTACAATATAAACTAGATAATACCTATTGTCTTTTAAGTTTTACAGTTTGCAAAGATTTCATAATTGTGTTTGAAACTAATAAAGAGTAAAAAAGTCACAAAAAAAAAACAATATAGGTAAACCAATCCTCGATATAAACATCAAGGCTGACGACATTGCATATTCCGTGCATGCGCTAGACATTGGCGTTTCAAACAGCTCCCAACGCGCTTCTACATCAAAAATAGCCACTGAAGACGCTCTAGACGCAAGTTTACGGAGCTCATCGGCCACATCGGCTGTGTGCCTCGCTCGGAGAAATTAATAATATTTACATCACCCAAATGAAATTTCCGTGTGGTGATAGTGTTCTTTTCGCTTATTTGTTGTTACAAAATGTTAGTGCCGTTGTTATGATAAACTATTGGGGACATCGATAGGCCCTGTCAACGAACTAGACGTTCAAAGATCCACCATCTTTGGCAGCGGAAGTAGCGGCGGATGTCCCGGCAATGGGTGAGTGGAGTGGCATATGAATGTCTAACAACAATACTCCGGGCCTCGTTCCCACATTTTCTATTCTCTCCGTGTCCCCACCAAAAGTTTGTTCAACCTTTATTTTTTATTTTTTTGAGATGGATTTAATATGGAGACAGGAACACTGATGGTTATGTCCACCTACGTTTTGAAACAAAACTTAGGTACGCTAGAGGGAGGTACTGCCTTTTATAGAGTTTTTTATAAAATAATAGTACCATTTTTATTTATATATTTATTTATACACTATAATATAATAGTAAAATAGAAACAATGTAATTTACAACAATTCAACTAACTTAACACAGATATATATATATTTACAGTATTTGAATCAAACAAAAAATTTAATTTATGTTAAATCTTCGATGGTTCATTTTATATTTAGTGTTGTCTTAATATAATTGTTTTTATTTTATCTAAGATTAACTTTTCGGTTTGTGCTGTTTTTGAATTGCGTCATTTATTCTCCGTTTTCATATATGTAAATAAGTTAATGTTAAAATACGTAGGTATGTACAATTGTCATTACATAGTATAAAACAAAGCCGCTTCCCGCTGTCTGTATGCTTAGATCTTTAAAACTACGCAACGGATTTTGATGCGAGTTTCTTTAGTAAATAGAGTGATTCTAAAGATAGGTTTATCTAATACTATTAAGCGAGCAATTCTTGTATATATAATCTGAATCTCGGAAACGGCTCCAACGATTTTCATGAAATTTAGTATGCAGGGGATTTCGGGGGCGATAAATCGATATAGCTAAGATTCATTTTTAGCAAATGTCGTTTTATCCCTTTTTTTAGGCAATGAAAAAATGGCTACAATATCGTAAGAATGCAAAGGTACATTTCGCAATAGTTAACAAAGTTGTCATAGCTCAGGTGGGAAATCAATCGGTCGGGATATACCGAGAAGACCACGGTTCAAATCCAATCTCCAAATTGATTATTTTTTCTTTTTTTTTTCTAATTGCACTCATGATTTTTTATTTAAATAAGCAGTTCATATTATTTATTAATATGTCGGTAAAATCGAAAAATATTATTCATATTTTGTCAATATGTAATTCGTATTAACATATGATTTTCAAAAAACACGATTTACTAAAAATACCGAGCTAAGCTTGGTCACCCAGGTTACGGTTACTATATATAATACATGCATAATATAGTAGAGGAACACTGATAGTTTTAGAGGTTTCTAATGTGATGTCGTTAATAAACACTTGGTGCGCTTAAATTGCAAACGCTTGCTGAAGCCTACGAAATAGATCAATATAATGTGCTACAGAATTGTACACCTTAAAAAGGTCTACAAAAAAGTCCGCGTTGGTATATGTCTATCTTAAAGATAAACCACAATAACCTTTTTTAACCGACTTCAAAAAAGGAAGAGGTTACTCAATTCGACCGTGTATATATATAAAAACGAAAGGTCAGGGATTTTATGATACTCTACCCCTAAGGGGATAAAACGGGGGTTGGAAGTTTGTATGAAAGTCCTATGTTTTTGAAGTAACAGACTTGAAATTTAAAATGTATGTGCTCTATAGATGGTGAGAAGATGTCCAAATAATGTTTCTTTGAAATCAACTCCCTTTTGGAGTCAAAACGGGGGATTGTAGGTTGTCTCACTCATCACGAAATCTCCGAAAACGATACAAACTTGAAATTTGGCAGGTAGGTTCCTTATAGGGCGTATACATCCGCTAAGAACGGATTTTACGAAACTCGATCCCTAAGGGGATAAAACGGGGGTTGGAAGTTTGTATGAAAGTCCTATGTTTTTAAAGTAAGAGAGTTGATATTTAAAATGTATGCTCTATAGATGGTGAGGGGATATCCAAATAATGTATCTTATTATAAATAAAAGAGAAAGGTCACTGACTCATTCATCACGAGAACCCAAAAACCGCGTGATAGTCCATCCATCCAGGATGGACAAAGATGAAATTTGGCAGGGAGGTAGATTACAGTTAGTAAACGTCCGCCAAGAACGAATTTTGCGATATTCCACCGCTAAGGGGATTTAATTGGGGTTGATAGTTTGTATGAAATATATACAGCAGCCACAAGTTCGCCTGATATGTTATTTATACAAAAATGTGGTGTATAGAGAGATTTTATAAAAATAACTATTAAATTATACTAAATTTTGCCTTTTAAAAAGTAACTAGTGTGATAAGCATTTCAAGTGACTGAAATAAAAAAATAATTTGCGTTAAACATCTTAATAGAATTGTATTCATTCATTCACACGGACGTAGTCGCGGGCAACAATTAGTGTATTATAAAAAAAGTCCCCAAAAGTGTATGTGATCGATTCCCTCAAAATCTACTGAGAGGATTTTCATGTGGTTTTACCAATGGAGAGAGGGCTTCAAGAGGAAGGTTTACGGAACGGCTAAGCCGATTTTGATGAGAGTTTCACTGAAAGTTTGCCGGGAAAACTTTATGACACACTGATTTCAACGCGAGTGAAGACGCGGGCACAGCTAGTAACATTATAATTATATACATTTTTATTCGTTACTAGCTGTGCACGTGACTTCTTCCGCATGTAATTTAATAAAAAAGTTATCGTTCAGTTCGTAGAGTTATAAAATAAATAAATCTCTAAAATAAAAGTAGCCTAAGTTACTCCTTACTACATCAGCTATCAGTCAGTGAAAGTCCCGTCAAAATCAGTCCACCCGTTTTAGAGATTAGTCGGAATAAACAGACAGACAGAGTGACAGACAAACATTGTAAAAAAAAATTTGGTATATGTATCGTCTATACATCCATATAATTGCAGGATGTGCGTTCGTTGCAGAGTGATCTGAGCAATTTGGTGGAGTGGTGTGATGCGAACGGAATGAGCTTGAATCCGAATAAATGTCATGTGGTGCGATTCAGTAGGAAAAGAAATGCACTAACCAGAACCTATCACATTTATCATGTTCTGCTAAATGAATTCGACCACACTCGTGATTTGGGAGTGATCTTGGATAGTAAATTACGTTTTAACCTGCACATAGACGATATTGTAAATAGGGCTTTTCGGATGTTGGGCTTCGTTCTGCGCAACTGTAAGGAGTTTAAGAATCCCAGAACTAAAGTTACATTATACACCTGCCTCGTGCGTAGTATTCTGGAATATTGCTGTGTTGTGTGGAATCCACATTACAGTATCTATATTAATCGCTTAGAGAGCGTACAGAAGCGATTTTTATGGCACTTGTCCTATAGTTGTAACATGGCTGGAAATCTGCCTGATTACAACAATCGCCTAGCTCACTTTAACATTAAATCGCTTCGTCATCGTAGAGAGCTGCATGACATCAAATTTTTGTATAAACTCGTCAATGGAATTTTAGATACTCCTAACATATTGTCTAGTTTAATTGTTAGTTTAATTGTTAGTTTTTTAATAATACGCAGGAAACAGTAGTTCTTGAGAAAATAATGATGAAGTCTAATAGAGGGCACAAAGCATACAAGTTCTTGATATCAGAGCATAATCTATCTAAGTACATGGATGAAAAACTGTGGCCTGTGGGTGTAATTTTCCGTCGTTTCGTACATTTTAAAAACAGAAAAACGATTAGTGCTTATAACGACACTGTGTACGGCTCGAGCAAAACTCATAATGGATAGCAGCCCTCTTCAGATCGCTACTTTCAACTGTAGGAGTGTTAAGCGCTCCGTGGATGATGTCAGGAGCCTGTGTCGGACGTGTGGTGTGGTATGTCTCCAGGAAACCTGGCTACTACCACATGATATTCCATACCTCGGAACTCTAGACGGTGGCTTTGGGTACACAGCGACATCAGCAGTGGATACGTCTGTGAATATTTTACGAGGTCGTGCACACGGGGGTGTCGCAATTTTATATAGATACAGTGCGTTTCAAGAAGTGTCAGTGATACAATGTGATAACCCACGTATTTGTGCTATTAAGATTAGATTGTGTGAGAGACCGATTTTAATAATTTGTGTTTACATGCCTACAAATTCTGATGATAATCTGGACGAATTTATAAATTGTTTAAGTGTAATTAATGCCATTATTGACGAGCAGGGAATTGAATCGGTGTTTATAATGGGCGATTTCAATGCGGATCCGGGTAATTTGTTTTATAATGAACTTACGAATATTTGTAACGAACAACAGTGGTCATGTTTGGACGTAGATATACTAGGTTTGGATTCGAATACGTTCACGTATATAAGTGACGTGCACGGAACTACTAGTTGGTTAGATCATTGTTTGACAACTTACTCGGCTAAGCAATCTGTGATAAATGTAGACATTAAATATGACACTCGATGGTCTGATCACTATCCACTTGTTATAACATGTAACTTAACATCACTTACCCCTACTGTTTTACCGGACATTGAACATATTAATACAAATATTTTATGGGGTGTTCGAGATAAGAAGCAAGTGGATATGTATACAAAAGAGTGCAACGATCGATTAAAAATGATTGACATTACTTCAGACCTTTTAAATTGTAACTGTTTTTGTAAAAGCCATGATCACAGGCGTATTCTGAACGGTTTTTACTCGGACATTGTGTCTGCTTTGAGAGAGGCGGCGTTGGTGAGTCGTGGGAGTAAGAGACGGTTCGGTGGTGGCTCGCGCGTGGTGGGATGGAACAAGCACGTCAGCGACGCTCACCGGGTGGCCAGGACTAGTTTCACGAAATGGGTGCTCTATGGTAAACCTAAATCTGGTCTTATTTATCACGAGATGGTTGAAAGTAGAAGAAAGTTTAAATCACAATTAAAATGGTGCCAAGATCACCAGGAGCAATTAAGAATGGATATTCTTGTTAAGAAACACTGTAATGGTGATTTTCGTGGATTCTGGCGCGAGACAAGTAAAACGAATTTACGGCCTGGCCTACCGGTGAGCGTTGATGGCTCAAGCGCGCCCAAGGACATAGCTAACATCTTTAGGGCAAATTTTTGTGTTAAGTCACATGTGGGTCCTATGATGGAGGTGCACAATGCTGACATGAACGAGAAAGGTGATAGGATCTCATTCCTTCCCGAAGATATATATAAAGTTATACGACAAATGGACAGAGGTAAGTCTCCAGGCCACGATGGACTCAGCATTGAGCATCTCCAGCACGCTGGACCTCTTATTTTTAAGCTATTGGCTCTGTTTTATTCACTCTGCGTGGGTCATTCCTACCTGCCGGATGATCTCATGAAAACGGTAGTAGTTCCTGTCGTGAAAAATAAAACTGGTAACCTTGCTGACAAACATAACTACAGGCCGATATCGCTTGCCACTATCATGGCCAAGGTGTTTGACGGATTGCTTAACGCGCAGTTGAGAAAACACATAAAGCTGCACGATAATCAATTCGGTTTTCGCCCTCACCTGTCTACAGAGAGTGCTATACTGTGCCTTAAGCACACCGTCAAATATTACACAAGTCGCAAGACACCTGTGTACGCGTACTTCCTCGATTTGTCTAAAGCTTTTGACCTGGTCGTATATGATTTACTTTGGAAGAAACTCGAGCGAGTTGGCTTACCGCAGGGAATTATAAATATATTTCGATATTGGTACGCGAACCAGACCAATAGCGTTCGATGGGCGGGGACAATGTCCGATCCGTATCGGCTCGAATGTGGAGTCAGGCAGGGGGGGTTAACATCTCCAACACTTTTTAACCTCTACATGGATGACCTGATCGTCGCGCTCAGCAGGCAGCATGTCGGTTGTCATGTTGATGGAGTATGCGTAAATAATATAAGTTATGCGGACGACATGGTACTGCTGAGTGCGTCAATCAGTGGAATGAGACAGCTGGTACAGACATGTGAGGATTACGCGTGTTATCATGGCTTAAAATATAATGTTTTAAAAAGCAAATGCATGGTCTTTGGGGCTATCGGAACAAAATGCCCCCCGAATAGCCCACCCGTGCTTCTCTCTGGTGTACCCTTAAAAATGGTGGAGCAATTTAAGTATCTAGGGCATATAGTTACTACTTGTCTCAAGGATGATGCAGACATTGAGAGGGAGCTGAGGGCACTGTCAGTTAGAGCGAACATGTTAGCTCGAAGGTTTGCTCGTTGCTCAGCCCAAGTAAAGATAACACTTTTTAGAGCATATTGTACCTCGTTTTATACGTGTAGCTTATGGGCTGACTACACAAAGAAAAGATACAGTGACCTCCGTGTCCTCTACAATAATGCATTCAGGATACTGTTGGGGCTGCCCCGATGCTGCAGCGCCTCAGGCATGTTTGCAGACGCAAGAACCGACTGCTTCCACACCACCATGCGTAAGCGATGCGCATCTTTTGTGCGTAGAGTAAGGGGCAGCCAAAACAGTGTGCTGAAGATGATCGCGGAGCGTTTTGACTGCTTCTACCTCCGGCATTGCTGCGATAGACACCTTGCGATACAAATGCCGGAGCGAAAGCTTTAAATATTAATTATTATTATTATTCATATTGGACATTGTGTGATTGTAATTAGTTTGATTTTATTATTGTAATTGTATTTTTCAAATTGTCGTGACATTTATTAATTTTATTTTTTTTTTTTTTTTTAAAGTTGTATTTGCCTTAGATATCGAAGTGAACAATACATTAGATTTATATTATGTTTTTATTGGGTACATGTTTTTATTTTTAAATAGTAAAATTTACGTGTCCGTTATATGTATGCACATCTATTTTATTAAATATCATATTTGACATTGTGTTGTTGTAATTAGTTGTTTTAGTTTTAATATAATGAAATTATTGTTAAAATTATTTATTTGTATTAGGTATTGTTTATTATTAATGTGATTTTATTATTTTATTATTGTATTTTACAAATTGTCGTGACATTCATTAATTTTTCTAGTTGTTATAAGAATTGTTTAAGACGAATTGTTTTATGGGTCAATTGTTACCTGAAATAAAGAAATTATTATTATTATTATATTATTATTAAATTTTGTCATCCCCAAATTACCGCAACGACATATAAAACCTCCTTTTAAAATTAAAGGTGCAAAGTCAAATTTAGGCCAGTTTTCCCCTCTTAACCGAACTCTAAAGATTTATAACAAGATCCACAATTTAGAAGTCTCTAATAGTAATGTTATAGACATTTTCTCGAACTACCCTAAACTGTTTCATAAGTTAGTGACTGAGCTTACTGGTGTCTAAGGTTTAAGAAATTAAAACTTTTTCTCTTTTTTTGTATTATTCCTAATATTATATTATATTATTATTTTTATTGATTCTCATTATAAAATTAAATTAAAACTTAAATTTTATTTTTATAACGTTCACTTATCATGTATTGTATTGTATCAGTTTTGGCTCTTATTGTATTAATTTTGTATTGATGAATTGATTAATTAAATTTGTTCTATTTTATTTATAATTTTTATTGTAATATCAATTTCTTTGTTTTCATTGTATCAAATCAAATTATATTGTATTAATTTAAATCCTAATTTTTTTTGAGTTGTGGGTACGTACTTAAGATTCGTATAATGCATTTCTTAATAAGCACTCTCGACTTGGGGAGTAAGCTGGTGAAGGCGTGACGAGAGCGTTACAAAAACTGTGATCAGGCGCGGCGAACGGAAGTTGAAAGGGGATATAAGTTAAATGGAGTTAAAGAACTTTTACTTCAATCGTGTGGTCTAAAGCACACTGATATTTTTTTGTAAGTATGTTGAATACTTATAATTATGATGTACAAATACAAAACTTGAAACACAACAAGGCCTGACTTAATTTGTTCTTGTAGTAATTAATAGTTTGTATCCTATTAGCCTACTAATTGTAATATGTGTGACATTGTCGCGGAGGTACTGTTACCTGCGTGCCAAAAGCGTCTACGGTCCCGTTTTGTCTGAACAATGCATTAATTAACACTTTATTATTCTTTGTTTTCATTGTTAGGATAATGCTTGGCCTCTAGACATCAAATATCTTTTTCTAAAATAAAATTATCTACTCACTGACAAGGAAATTTTCTTTATTTATACTTTTTATATACTTATAAATAATTATCAACGAAACTATTAAACTCTTTATTATATATTAGTTATGTATTAATGACAGAACTGTAGACAGTAAATAATAAAAACAAATTTATATATGTATCTAAAAAAATAGTGATGATACACATTGTGATGATATATTTCACAATTTTGCAAAGCAAATTTTTTTTTTAAGCGAATCGACAATTGCTTTTATTTGTTTATTTACTTACATATTACTGAAATCAAGTATAAAATATAATATTCATTGTTTTTTTGAGAACTTCGTTTGCAAATAGCTTTTTCAGTATTGACACCTAACGTTTGTCGCTAGGCTCTTATATAATATAGGGCAGTAGGGTACCTGACGGAGCGTGTCCTATATTCCAATTTTCCTCTCTTCGCGCCAAATGAATTGAATATAGCTGATACATCAAGTAGCAAAATGAAATAAGTTATTCCATTTATCAAAGAAAAAAGCGAGTGAAATATACTTAATTTATTTCGTAAAACAAAAAGCGTAGATATAACTTTATACATAGGTATTTAATGAGCATTATTCTCAAGTTCGATATAAATAATTGTGTTTGCTCGCAAAAGAAAAAAAAACGGACTTCAATTACATCGACGAGTAATACAACGTAGATCGACGAAAAATAGTCAAGTAACTACGCTTTATCAAAGATTTCTCAAAAAGTAGTTATCAGATCTCAATAAAATTTATATGTGACCACATGACAAATATCAGCTTTCGATTAAATTAAAAATTATTGAAATCGGTACACCCAGTAAAAAACTGTTGCGGATTTTCAAGAGTTTTCCTCGATTTCTCTGGGATCCCATCATCATATCCTGGTTTCCTTATCATGGTACCACACTAGGGATATCTCCTTTCCAATAAAAAAAGAATTATCAAAATTGGTACATCCAATAGAGAGTTATGCGGTATAATACAACGTAGGTCGAAGAAAAAAGCGTCAAGTAAAAACGCATTATTAGATATAACTCGAAAAGTAGTTGTTAGATCTCAAATAAATTTAAATGGGACCAATTGACACACACCACCTTTCGGTTAAAAAAAATTGTCGAAATCAGTCCACACGGTCAAAAGTTTTGATGTAACATACATTAAAAAAAAACACAGTCGAAAAGAGAACCTCCTTCTTTTTTTGAAGTCGGTTAAAAATCTATGTGTATAGACCAATCTACATATCATCTACAGAGCTGACTATAAAAACGAAATAGAAAATTGCTGTCCTCTATTTATTTTCTCTACACTGGAAACTTTCTGAAGAGCAACATCGATTTGCAATGAAATGGAAATAAAGACTTCATCAAATGTGATACGTTATTTTTAGATTTATCAATACTAGTGGTCGCCCAGTGGTCAAAATTCGACCATAATTAATTTAAATAATGAGTTTGACCATTATTAAGTTTCTATTGTCAAAAACTTCTATAATAATAAACAAAAGAGTATATAATTATGCGTGTGTGTGTGTCAAATACATAGTAGTGTGTGTAATGTTTTTTTATTGTTTGAATGTATTTTTATGCGAAATTAAAACAAATATTAGCATTTGCACTCCTTTTCTATATAAATTACTAGCTGACCCCGCAAACGTTTTTTTTTCTTCCATATATGTTATTAACCCCTTTAATGTATACCCCTTTATAACTTAGGGGTATGAAAAATAGATGTTGAGTGATTCTCAGACCTACATTATATACATACAAAATTTCATAAAAATCGGTCCACCCGTTTCGGAGGAGTATGGTAACTAAGATTGTGACACGAGAATTTTATATAAAAGAATAAGTTTGCGAAATTTCACACGTACTCCTCCGGCCGCACAATTTTCGCAAAAAGGGGTACAACGTTTTTGCTTCATATATTAATATATAGATTTGTTAACTACTGTATTACTTTGTACTACACTTATGGTTCAATTTTCAAGTGCTAAAACTATCTAACTATTCCTTTCTTTTCTTTAATTTAATAATGAATTTTATTTTTCTCTTCCCTAATCCGGCTCTATCGAAAAATCCATTCTTAGCGGACGTCGACTAACTATAAACTACCTCCTTTGTACCTAACTAGTCAATGGCCTAAAAATTACATGGATACAGGTGGCCGGTCAATTGACGTCACAAAAAATGGGGTCCGGTATGTTGTCTGGTATCTGAATCACCACCATGTATGTTCCGCGATTTTTATAGTTTAGGAGTTATGATTTTTTTTTCGATTTTTGAGGAATTCAGACATGACCATCTTAAAAAAAAAATCTAATAAAAAAAAGAAAAAGATGTTTTAGAATTTTATTTTTGCAACTGAATTTGCATGAGTTGTACTTTTTTGCATAAATTAATCAGCTTCGTAGCTTTGAAAATGTAGGTCAAAAGCCATAAATTAACGTTCCCTGAATGATTATTTTCAACTTTTAATTAAAAATCTAAACAGGTGACCTTAATATGATTTCTTAATTAGTCTTAAAATTGCGACAGACTTCATAATATTAGAAAAAAAGTGGTTACTTAATGGGGAGAATTAGGCTAAAATCAGTCTTCAAATACAGCAAGGTGGAAAATTAGCCAAAAGATTAAAATTTTTTTAACATTCCTAAGGCTATTGAAGCAAATAGAAACTATAGAAGAAAAAGATTAAGCGACACCTTTGTTTTGAAATAGATATTTATGAAATGTGATTGATTATGAAACAACATTCTTTCTCATTTCTATTTATCAATGTAGTAAAACAAATTTAGATTTATCATTATACAGCACATACTTAATTAATCAATAAACGACTACGTTGTATTACTTAATTATTTTTAATTTGTTTGTATATTGAAACAATTGTTTGTGGGATTTTATTATACATACGAATACTATAACTGAGCAAGGAGACGTTTACTTTGCGCAGTCGGAAACTTGGAGTTACAATTTTATTATATTCTTTCTCGTGTTTATACTGCGATAGTCACTATTTACATTAGAACATTCAATATTCTTGTGAATATACATACCGCTAAGCAACATTTAAAAAGTTTGGATATACGACAATTGTCTTACGTCACATCTAACTTGGCCTTTCCTATATGACATAGGTAGAACCCTCCTGGCAAAACTAGATGCAAACGTCATAAAGTTGTTGAAGTTACGGCTCGGAATAGCACATTCAGCTGACTCCTCAACTCTATTTAGGGATAAAAACAGTTTTGGGATGAAGTTAAAGAAGCCATCGAAACTCTATAAACATCTCAGAGTTACCAAAATGCATGTCTTGGGACAATCCCAGGATGAAATAGTCTCATCTTTACCAGAAGACAATGTTATAGAGCTTGAGTTAAGACTTTAATTTCATAAACAATTTATGGCGGGTGCACAGTTTAATAGAGCTGGACTGGGTTCTGCAAAGAAAAAGGAAGACCGAGAAATAATAAAATCCTTCCTGAAACAAGATGAAAATGACAACTATAAAGTGCATGCAACGAATTTGGAAATACAAAGTGAATGGTTAACCATAGGTGAGTTCTGCATCCCGTTAGCCCTGAAATGGCGCACCCTACTATATGATTGGTCTCCTGCACTATTAAAATTCTATCTTAATGCCTTGCAAATAACCCTTCCAGACCACAGTAACCTAGTAAGATGGGGGAAAGCCTCTGGAAAATCTTGCTATTCTTGTGGTAAGGCAATAGGTACTGCTAGACACTTATTGGTAGGTTGCAAGGTGCTGCTTGATGGGGGGTTATTAGTCACGTCGACATGATAGAGTACTTGAAGCAGTAAGTCTTTCAGTAGCTAGAGCCCAAAAAGGATTGACCGCAAATAAACGACAAATTAACTGTATAAAGGATGACTCAACTGTCAACTTTAAAAGCAAGCCTTTCGGCACCGGCACCTGATTGGACTATTTTAATGGATACATATGACAAGCACTATAAAATCTTAGAGGATTTTGGTGTTTCGTCATCCAGACCTGACATATTCCTCTTTTCTAGACGTATTAAACATATTATTTTGGTAGAGATCACTGTACCGTGGGAAACCAACATTCCTAAAGATCAAACAATAAAATTAATAATATATATATGAAAATCTCATGACTTTTATAATACAAGAAGTTTTTTTTATCGTACGTCAAGATTGGCAATAAAATGTTTAAATTTTTAAATGAATGAAGTAGGTAAGTTTTTGTAATTAGATATAAATATTTGCTTTTTTTAGAAGGATATCAGTATGCTAATAATATATTACCTACACATTAATTTCATTACTTAAATTAGAAGTAATTGCTTGTTAAAAAAAAAAATCTTAGCTCACACTTTCATTCTGACAAGTTCATGAAATCGTCTTTATTAACCTTCTTTCTAATTAGCACTATGTAAGCGCATCATACATACGAGTGTTACTTCATGTAAAGCAGTATACCTACCAGCAGTAAAATGCGTCCACTCATTGTGTATGTAATCAATGCAGTTATAATGATACTATATCCAAGTATAGTGGGTACTTTGGAATTCTTTTAATGAGATAATGTCAGTGAACTTTTACTTTTACTTTTTTCAATCGAACTAATTTTTTATCCGAAGTTCCTCCATAAAGGGATATCTTTTGCTGTATTATCATACAGACACAAAATTTTAATTATATGATGTATTTTCTAACGTTGATGATTACAATTCACACTTTTAAGATATAAGATGCTTTTTTAACCGACTTCAAAAAAGGAGGAGGTTACTCAATTCGACCGTATATATATATATATATATATATATATATATATATATATATATATATATATATATATATATACGTATATATATATTATATATGTATATATATATATATATATATATATACGGTATATATATATATATATATATAATATATATAAAAGCGAAAGGTCACTCATCACGAAATCTCCGAAACTATAACACCTACAAACTTGAAATTTGGCAGGTAGGCTCCTTATAGGACGTAGACATCCGCTAAGAATGGATTTTACGAAAGTCGACCCTTGAAGGGGTAAAACGGGGGTTGCAAGTTTGTATGAAAGTCCTATGTTTTTGAAGTAAGAGACTTGAAAATTAAAATGTATGCTCTATATAAGATGAGAAGGTGTCCAAATAATTTATCTTTAGAAATCAACTCCTTTTTGGGGTTAAAACGGGGCATGGTAGGTTGATTCACTCATCACGAAATCTCCGAAACTATAACACCTTCAAACTTGAAATTTAGCAGGTAAGCTCCTTATAGATCGTAGACATTCGCTAAGAACGGATTTTACGAAATTCGACCCCTAAGGGGATAAAACCGGGGGTTAGAAATTTGTATGAAAATCCTATGTTTTTGAAGTAAGAGACTTGAATTTTAAAATGTATGCTCTATAGATGGTGAGAAGGTATCCAAATAATGTATCTTTAGAAAATAAATCCATTTTGGGGTTACAACGGGGGATGGTAGGTTGTCTTAGTCATCACGAAATCTCCGAAACTATAACACCTACAAGCTTGAAATTTGGCAGGTAGGCTCCTTATAAGGCTTAAGCATCCCTAAGAATGGATTTTACAAAACTCAATCCCTAAGGGGGTAAAACAGGGGTTGGTAGTTTGTATGAAAGTCCTATGTTTTTGAAGTAAGAGACTTGAAATTTGAACAAAACTAAACAGAATAAAGAACAAAATAGAATAGAACAGAACAGAATAGAATAGAACAGAATAGAATAGAACAGAATAAGAACAGAACAGAATAGAACAGAACAGAATAGAACAGAACAGAATAGAACATAACAGAATAGAACAGAATAGAACAGAACAGAATAGAACAGAATAGAACAGAATAGAACAGCATAGAACAGAACAGAATAGAACAGAATAAAACAGAATAAGAACAGAACAGAATAAGAACAGAACAGAATAGAATAAAATAGAATAGAACAGAATAAGGACAGAACAGAACAGAACAGAATAGAATAAAATAGAATAGAACAGAATAAGGACAGAACAGAACAGAACAGAACAGGATAGAATAGAATAAGAACAGAACAGAACAGAAGAGAACAGAACAGACTAGTAGAGAACAGAACAAAATTAAACAGAGTAGAGAACAAAATAGAATAGAACAGAACAGAACAGAACAGAACAGAATAGAACAGAATAGAACAGAATAGAACAGAATAGAACAGAATGGAACAGAATAGAACAGAATAGAACAAAATAGAACAGAATAGAACAAAATAGAACAGAATAGTACAGAACAGAATAGAACAGAACAGAATAGAACAGAATAGAATAAAATAGAACAGAATAAGAACAGAACTTGTGGAGGCCTGTGTCCAGCAGTGAACTGTATAGGCTGTAATGATTGGCAGGTAGGTTTCTTATAGGACGTAGACATCCCCTAAGAAGGAATTTTACGAAACTCGACCCCTAAGGGGGTAAAACGGGGGTTGGAAGTTTGTATGAAAGTCCTATGTTTTTAAAGTAAGAGACTTGAAATTCTCCAAAGATGGCGAAAAGGTGTCCAAATAATGTATTTTTAGAAAACAAATCGAAATTAAAATATTTAACATAAAAATATTTAAGGGTCGAGTTTTGCAAAATCCGTTCTTAGATGATGTCTATAAGGAGCCTACCTGCCAAATTTCAAGTTTTTAGGTGTTATAGTCTCGGAGATTTCGTGATGAGTATATATATATATAATAGAAAGGTCACTGACTCACTCATCACAAGAACTCAAAAACCGCTGGATGATCCATCCATCTAGGATGGACAAAGAAGAAATTTAGCAGGGAGATAGATTATAGTTAGTAGACGTCCGCTAAGAACGGATTTTGCGATATTCCACCGCTAAGGGGGTTTAATTGGGGTTGATGGTTTGTATGAGACATATACAGTAGCTATAAGTTCGCCTGATAGGTTATTTATACTGCAGCCTGAAAATAAAACTAAAAATGTGGTGTCTCTATACACCACATTTTTAGTTTTATTTTATGTAGGTTTTATAAAAATAACTATTAAATTATACTGCCTGTGCCTTTTCAAAAGTTACTCAGCGTGATAAGCATTTCAAGTGATTGAAATAAAAAAATAATTTGCGTTAAACATCTTGATCGTAGTCGTAGTCGCGGGCAACAGTTGGTGTATTATAAAACAAAGTCTCAAAAAGTGTATGTGATCGATTTCCTCAAAATCTACTGAACGGCTAAGCCGATTTTGATGAGAGTTTCACTGGAAGTTTGCCGGGAAAACTTTATGACACACTGATTTCAACGCGGGCGAAGCCGCGGGCACAGCTAGTATATATATATATATAATTTTTTTTTTAATGTTGGTTCGGGAATAACTTCGTCGTTTATGAACCGATTTTGATAATTATTTTTTTGCTGGAAAGGATGTATTGGAGTAGGTGGCAAACAATTTGAACATTTATTATAAAACTACCTATTCGAAATTGTTGTTTAAATTATCAATAACACCCCAACCACCCCAAAATACACTTTCACTGATTTTCGACATGAAGTTACTTAGTAATTTTTCAATAAAAAAATTGAGTGTGATACCATTTAAGAAACTTCATAAGGTAGGCATATTTTTTAAGCTTTGGGCCACTTAGGTTTCCCTACGTTTTTTTTATACCACAGGTGCTCAAACTTTATCACAAAAAATTCGAATACACTATTTTTTATTTAAATACTTAGAGTATTTGAAAAAAAGAAACATTTGTGGCTAGAAATATTTAGCAATGCGCGGTAGCAAGGCCGATTATCCAAGATTATTTCCAGAGAAAATCAATCCATTATTATTGAATTTGCAGCGGTAGTACCCAAAAGTTACTTACATAAAACGTACTTAAATAAAAAATTTAAAAAATACTAGACCGGTGCAGATAGATCTTTTTTTTTTTTCTGGGTTAGCCCTGTGCCCCTCCACAAGCACCTGCGGGGTTATCCATTAATTAACGGACACCTGTATAGGCTATATTTTATTTCGATTACTGACCGCGATATTTTTAACGCTTAAATTTAAAAAATATAGCGCTACGAAGTTCGCGAGATCAGCTAGGAGGTATATTTATAAATATATATACATCTCATAAAACATATAGATTTATAAACATTTGTTTATTTAATGTAGGTAGTTTGTGATGAAAACTGAAGGTAACTTAAGTAATTATTCGTTACTACTCGTATCTATATGCGTAAGTTTATCAAACGATAATATTAAATCAACTTTTATACGAATAGAGAACAAAGATATAGCTTATTAATCAAAGATTAATGGTTCTTATTATTAATGCTACAAACTCCATAATCCAGCTTACTTCCATATATCTCCTACGTCTTATGTGCACAGTGAATTAATTCGACCTAGCCGGAAGCTGCCAATTGTATCTATACCGTGGCTAGCGATCGTCGTCGATGAACGATAATGCCTATCTTTGTCTATTGACCCTTATTCCATATTCCATGTATGTTTTTGTTATGTCATAATGTGTGTAAGAGATACTAAAGAGCCTTATTATAGATTTTGTTTTATATTGTAATTTTTAAATAGGTAAGCGTAATGCTTGGTTTTATCTGTTATAATTACATAAACGGGGCGTTAAAATTAGATACTTTATTTCTTATTCTTTTTATAAATTAATGTTTTGTATATTTCTAGATGAAATGACAATGTAAAAAATAAGTAAGTGTATTTTAAACGTTAACATTTGCATAAAGCTCATCGGCTACTGAGTATTCTTACTATGAATGAATAGGTATGAAGCAGCGTAATATGTATGTAGATCTAAAAATGTACATAATAAAAGAAGTAAATAAAGTGGTATAATTAGTTCAAGCACCAGGTTCTTGTTACAATGTTGGAACACAGGCGCGCGGCATAAATACTGAAACACGAATCACTCCACAAATACTTCGCGGATTTTGAACTCCAAATCATACTTAGCTTAATTTTTTTTTTTTTTAATTTAATGACAATAAAATCTTTTTGTTCAGTTTAATAACATTTTCATGATAAATGTGCTGTTACATTAGTGTACCTATATTTTCGTTTTACTATACTCGTATAATGTGAAATTTTGTTTTTTTACATTGTATTCTTTGGTGATTTAAGGAGTTCAATCATAATCTTCGTTAAAACTATTTTTGAATAGTAAGCTATTGGATATTTAGATAATTTTTATTCAAATTATTAAAACAAACGTAAATATTTTATATATCAATGTAAATATTGTAATAAGCCATTACCGTAACTGGCTAATTAATGTTCTATTATACGTATGAGTTAAATCGGTTGAAAATGAACATACTTCAAATATTTAATGTATTCGAACTAATTTATTATGTGTTTATATTTATACACTTACAAATATATTATCTTATATACATATAAATTGTATGTTATACAAATAAACGACACAAAATACATATAGCTTTGGTAACTTACTTTTTCGTTGTTCTTTGTTAGTTTTTGGTGGTGCACAAGTATGCTTTGTTTTACAGATGGAACAAAACGCAGTCAGTTCAACATCTGGTGTATTTTTTTTACTTCCACTAACACAGTGGTCTATTTTCAAACTACACGCTATCTTTATTTTACGGAGCTTTGGCAGTTTATACCATTGTTGATACTACATTACAGGAAATCATCTTACGTTATTATTATAAAGTTGTATCGTCAATTTTATGTGATGAGTTGAAATATTTGTATTAATAAATACGTTAAAAACCTTATAGATTATTTTTTTTTAAATTAGCATTTCAGTATTCAATATTTGTGTCGGGAATATATTTCTATAACTGGGTTATGTTATAGAATTATAAATAGTCACCGTAGAAATTCAGGATATTTATATTTTGCATGCGATACGAAGTAGCTGCGTGCGGTTGCGAGATGTCACCCCCTGTCACGGTTCTCATTTTATAAAAAAAAGCCAAAAGCTGAGATTTAACATGTAATACTCGTGGGTTCAATATACTCTAATTACCTTTCAGCAGCTAGCTAGGTATGTATATGTCATACATATTACATTCTATCTTAAACTTATTAAAGTAATTCATAGTTAGATACATACATCTAACTTCTACTTCTATTGTACGCATTGAATTACGACAATTTGATGCATAAACAACATAATATTTTCAATAAACCTAAGATTATAAATAATCTAGCAAATGTTACCCAATATGTAAACGGAACCAATACCGAATATTAATGAACGACAACATCAACAATGTACGGCGTTTATTTACAAACACTAAAAGCTAGCGTGTGCTACGAAAATGGACACAACGCATGTGCACTGGAATTAAATCTGGTCGCAGGCTCCCCTTCATAAACTCATGTACGTGATTTCTGTGCTTGGGTAGAGACGCTTCCTGCTCGCGCGTGCTAAGAAAGCTTCCCTTCCTTGTGAAAGCCCGCACGTGTGGCATCCACCTGCGCGCGCGCAGAGCTGAGATAGGCCGCAGCCCAGAACCCGCCGCGCGTTCGACGGGATGTGTCGTGCTTAGTGCGTTACATATCTTCTAAACCATGGGACCCCAATTCGACTACTGCCTGCGAGCGACCAGTGAGTCTCATAAGTATTTTTATACTGTTTTGTTGCTAACTCTATTAAAGTTATATTTAATCTTAATCGTTCAATTTACGTATAGATTGTTAAATAAGATTTGTTTTTGTAATTTTATACAAAAATACTATCAATAAATCTAAGTAGGCATAACTAAAAACGATATAGGTAACAGACTCTAACTAAGATATAGAAAAATAAGTGTTACTAATTAATTTTATTATATGTACTTACGACATATTTGTAATAATGTAAATATTGAATGATAGCACGACAACGATGCAAACAATTTATAATTATGTACTCGTATGAGATACTGGCAATAAGATACATACATATATTTATTTGTTAGTGATGTATTCATTCATTTAGGTATACTACCATAATATATGAACGTTTTATTTCACACATTTTATAACTACTCTGAAGAATGGATTTCACAAGTTACCTAATTTCACAAATCATATAATTTTTGTTTTTCTTCGGGTTCATTTTATATGTTTTCCGAGAATTTAAATTGATTCATCAGACAACAGATGCTTCAGTAGCTATTCCACTTTAAAAGATCTATGACTACATTAACCGCTATAATTTTCTATAATAACTTATAGATAAATAATTTTAGTGGATTTTATAATGGTTAGATTTATAATGCATTGAATCTAAAAAATCTCACATTTACGCATAGAATCTCAGATCTCTACTAAATTACTAATAGCAATATTACGCTAATAGGTACACAATACTCATCATATTGTGTACCTAAATTAGACGTTTGTTCGGGACTGAATCTGCGATTTTATCGTTTGTTACTTTTGTGGGACACATGGCCCGGAGACAGCTTACCCCGCCTTATTATAAAAGTTTTATATAAAACTAAGCAGATGCGGGTGCACATAAAAAATCGGTTCCTTTAGAGGGTAATTTAGTAGATAATCATCATTCATCATCATCATTACAGCCTATACAGTCCACTGCTGGACATAGGCCTCCACAAGTTTACGTCAAAAATAACGTGAACTCATGTGTTTTGCCCATAGTCACCACGCTGGGCAGGCGGGTTGGTGACCGCAGTACTGGCTTTGTCGCACCAAAGACGCTGCTGCCCGTCTTCGGCCTGTGTATTTCAAAGCCAGCAGTTGGATGGCTATCCCGCCATCGGTCGGCTTATTAAGTTCCAAGATGGTTGTGGAACCTTGTTATCCCTTAGTCGCCTCTTACGACACCCACGGGAAGAGAGGGGGTGGCTAAATTCTTTAGTGCCGTAGCCACACAGCAGTAGATAATGTAGTTACTTAATTATGTTCTTTTGTATATTTACAATTCAGGTTTATATGTATTGGTTGCATTTGTGTATATCTAGTGTCTAGATTGGTAAAAGATAAGAGTACATGGTAGGTAGTACCTACATCTAGGTACATGCGCAGCGCCCATATGTTCCAGTAATGTAGGTATAGTTAGCAGTTAATGTTTTTTCCGGTCATTATTAACTTTTAGATTTGCTTTAATATTTTTAACTAACATTGATATACATATAGAAATTAAAAAGATTTAAATTAAATATACCTACTCTTAAAAAAGATATAGTCTTTAAAACAGTCCGTCTATAAGGAAAATTAATATTGTTTACTTTGTAGTTGGCAATATTTCTAATTCGTTTTTTATAATACTCAACTACTCGTAATATACACAAATATTTTAAACGTTTTACGATTTCTGACAGCTAAATTACACACTCAAAAAAGAATCTGATATAGATAGACGGATATACTCTATTTCGAGACTAAGCGGGACGGAAGGAGGTGGAATTTACGAATAAAATTACTATTATAGGCAAATATTAAATAAATGGTTCCTATTTATCTTGAATGTACATACTATGCATCCATTACGTAAAGCGGGTCAAACAGATACTGATTGTTTAGAAATCATCGCTTCACATTAAAACAGTTGTCTAAGTATGGCAGGGCTGGGATGAAGATTGCTTTCAATTCGCATTTTCCGGCTTACAAAAGTAGGTTGTTCTACGGTCCGTACTGGACATAATGGAGAGCCGTTAGTTCATTGTCGTTATTGAATAATTCCGCGCGACACAGTCATTCGTCGCTAACCAACAAACGGCGGGCTTCAGTGTTCCTGATGATGATCATTGGTGAGCTTGAATCGTAACAAAATACTTTTAGCACTACTTTATATACAGAATTGAACTCCCAAGCGACTTTCAAATTTTTTTTTCTTTTCACTTTCAAATGTTTCTTTGATATTTATTTTGTAGTAATGTAAATAAAATATAATACGTATAATGCATACTGGATGCATGGGCATACCCAGAACTTTATAAAGGTGGGGCAAAAAAATTAATACAAAATTCCATAAGTATTAGAAAACTAGCTGTTTAGCTATTAAGCTGTTAGCTATGTGATTACGACATTAAAGAATATAGCCACCCCCTCTCTTCCCGTAGGTGTCGTAAGAGGCGACTACAGGATAACACAGTTCCATTACCACCTTGTAACTTATAAAGCTGACCGATGGCGGGATAACCATCCAACTGCTGCTTTGAAATACTCAGGCCGAAAACACGCAGCAGCCTCTTCGGTGCGACAAAGTCAGCTCTGCGGTCACCAACCCGCCTGCGTCAGCCTGCGTCCAGCGTCTGTTGACTATGGGCAACACACATGAGTTCACGCCATTTTTGGCGCGAACTTGTGGAGGCCTATGTCCAGCAGTGGACTGCGAGAGGCTGAAGTGATGATGTAGAAAATTAAATATTTAATTTCGTTTAGAGCATCTCTTTATTTACTTTCACGTTCTTCACGTCTTCTGTTATTAGCTTCGAGTCAGGGTGGGGCAAATACACTACCTCGTCTCACCGTGGGTACGCCTATGGTAGTATGTCTCTAATTTATCAAATTGTTACAGATAATCCATCGTACTTCGCGTTTTCTGACAAAGATGTTGCTGACAGTACCACCCTTCAAGCATCAGCACCAGAACAGTACTCCAGGTCTGCGCCAGCTCGTGCTTGGGCCGATGGTGGTCGACCCTTAAGCTCTCCACGAAGGCGTGAACCTGAAAGTCCTAGGAGAAAAGAATTCCGAGCCCTTTTAAGATCTCTATCTGCCAAGGAACCCGAGCAAGCTGAAGCATTCCTCAAAGGTCAACCTAGACCAGGAGATTGTGCACCTGGTGATATGAGGCATACATTTACTGCACCAAGAATTAAGTTAGTATTAATTACGAGTTATTTTCAATTTTATGCCGTCATAAGTTCTTAATATATCTTGTATATAATGTGATAACCCAGAGAAATCATTTAAAAAAAACTTTCGTACTTATAATATACCTATGTATATGTTTTAAATATAAGCTCTTAATATATGAGAAATTATCAAGTGGAGAGATATTATAAATACAAAAAAAAAAACAGTGCAATGAGTCAAATCTAGGTTAGCTCTGATGAATTTTCAGTTATTTGTAATAATATATTCAAATATTATACGATTCGAGGTGAGAATTTTTGTATTAAATATTTTGAGCATATTTGTCAATCAGCCATGTGACTGCCCGGCTTAACGTTATTTCTTTATCTTTTTTCCAAGCAATGTAAACTTACAGTCTGTTGTACTATACTTAAAAATGTTTTCCGAAATCATTTTAAAGACATTCAACATAAATATTATTTAATTTTAAAATAGGAAAGGGAAAATCAGTTCAAAAGTTGTCACATCGGATGGTACTAAGGAACATGAAGAAGTTTTCTATACAATACCCTTACAAGGGCGTAGACGGCACTCAGTGGGAGGGTACTTAGCTACTGGTACCGCAGGAACAGGAGAAGTCACTACTGTACCCAGTGAAGTACCTAAAATGCCACCCCCACGATTTAACCAAGTTGAAGATGAGACTGTCAAGCGGAGACGTCCGAAAAATTTTCAATTTAAAGGTAAGACTAAAGTAATAAATTTGATACTTTAAGATCACCTTTCAGATTTTTTATAGCTAGTCTAATAATAGCTAAAGATATGCGTAGAAATGGGCGACATGATAAATGGTCGTAAACAATACGTTAGAGACGAAGCGCATTATCGATAGAGAGCGTTGCACCCGAACTCTTCGACCCTTTTATAATATATAGCACGATAACGAAAAGCATTGTCTCGAATAGGTAACAGTCTAAATAATATGTAATAGCTACTAAGTACTTGACTTATCTACCTCGTAAATATCACTTTATTTTAGATTTTGTCCTCAATTCTCATTCTGCGAAACAATATTTTCTTTTACACACAATCAATATAAATACGCTTACAGCCTATCAGATAAACTATCCTTTGTCAATACAACAATATTCTTATCGCAAGACGCATTGGGGATACAGTCAGACCATGAATACAATAAGGGCTTGCAGCGTCATATTTGGCGATTGATACCTTTTGAAAATATTTACTTGAGACCTTAAATGTGTCAAAAATTGACGAGATTACGTGTTGCGATTAATGTCGCGACAAGCTTGCGTTTTAGCGCTTTTAGTATGCGAAATGCGTGCGCGCGCGCCGCCTGACGCCAGCGCAGCACTCCCGCCGCGCCGGCGCGGTGCGCTTCGTCACGAGTCGCGAACCGACACTTCGCGACGATCTGTTCTCAGGGATCTCGCTTATAAGACCCCAGTTCGGTTTGCTTATACGTACGTCCGTACGCATTCTAGTGCTTTTCTGCAATTCGGTGCAATGTCATCAATTTAAGCTTCGAAAGTCGTGTACTTGGTTGAGTCCTTTTCATTAATTACCAATTATGGACAAAATTGACGGAAAATTGGAAGAACGATCCATAAGTGAGTGCATTTTTTTAAATAACTTATTTTTCCGATTAAAAAGTAAATATTTTTATGCATACTCATTGACTCTGTCATATTATAAATTTACTTATAAATTTTGTTTATTAACTAAAAGTACAAACATACTAAACAATGTGTCATATAATTTGAGGATTTTGGAGATCCGCTTTTCAAAGATAACGTTCTATTCTACCTTGTTACAAACTCAGGTATACTGAAATGTTTTATCGGTTTATGTAGTGTTAGTGTTGAGAGGCTATTGGCATAGTTATTAATTTAATTTGTCCAGTAAAAGATTTGGTAAGCTTTTGAAGAAGTTATAGCCTACAGATTACTAGATATCTAATCACTTCGTATACACTTATATTTTAATTTAGAATTTGAAGTTTGTGTTTCGTTACAGAAACACCCAAGTTACCTTAAAGAAATGTCAAAGGGAGGCCGTAAAATAGAAAATTAAAAATGTTTTACCGACGCTATAAATTATAAAAGCAATGTCTCGATCTTAATGAGATTGTCATAAAGGCGAAAATCGTCACGGCTGTATATTTTTTAACCTTGTACAAATTATCAATGCATAATGGTAGGACTGGCAGAATAAACATGGTATACTTTACATGCATCGAAGCAACTCCCGTAATGTACTCGCGATAGGAATATAAATGAAGATTCTTATTTTGTTCTCCAACTTAAAGTGAAGAGTCGCCCTCGTGCAGTAACTAGATTATATTCTTTGTTGTAATACCACACTTTAGGACATCCTATTATGGGTTTAATTGATCACATTACCTACATCCGTCGTTTGCGAAACATCTTAATTTTGTTTAAAAAAAAAACATAGTTTGCCATGAGTTAACTTGTTAGCTTTGCTTTTACAAATATTTTGATTTTGATGATAGAATATTTAATTTACACCTATTTAATTTCGTTCTAAAAAAATAATTATTGATTTTAATCGATTTATAGTCATGATATTGCTATATTATATTAAATATAAGAAGAGCTTTAGCTCTTATATTAGGTCTTAACACTATACAAATTGTTAATCAAAAGATAGAACAGTCCTACTTTTTTACTTCATTTAAAACACACAATATGATTGATAGTGGTTCTGGACTGATTCACCTCCGGACATAATTAGGTCAAATACGTGGGAAACTTATATTAGTAGGACGCTGCTGTATCTATTTGTCGAATGAGTACCTATATAGTAATAAATTTAAAATTAAGGATAAGTCTGTTGCATATTTTACAATCTGTTTGTTTACTCATATTGATATAACAGACACATACGCCGTGTTCATAACCTATTTTTTGTTTTCTTGTATATAAAGCAAATAGCGTGTTTTCGTATCTGTCAGTTGTAATGTAGACATTTTTTTAGATTGTAAAAAATATTTGAAATAATTGACATTGTTTACTATTATAGTAAGTTTATTCCTTCCGCATATAATTTTAGTTTAAAAATATCTTGTACTTACGCGATAAGCAATTAGTCAAGTGTATGCCTAGAACACACACAGTCGACTAATAGTAAGTACCCTATATTACATTACTTGGTCTATGATAGTAAGTATATTTAAGTTATTAAGTAAGTTCTTAAACTTAATTTTTAGGTGAATATTCCGAGTATCAAAGTGCTATAATTTTTGTAATAAAAAAATCTCGATTAATGACGGAATTACTTATATTAGAACAAAAACTTGCGCAATTTTTCCTATTTAAGTTTTTACGCAACAACCAATCGTCACGTTTAGAAAAGTAAAAAAGAGAACAACACAACAAACACTACGTTTTCAGTAACTTTTTTAGTAGAATTACTTCTTTCAAAAATAAATTATTTTATTATAATTTAAAATTTAATTAAAATTAATACATTTTATAAAATATAAAATAAAAATTATGTGGTGTCATGGGACACCAGGTAGGAAGGAAGTTCCTTCGGATAGTATAGAAGCAACACAATTTGAAAAAAAATGTTAAATTTTGTATGTATTTTCTAGTTATTGATTTTTTTTAAATTTTGTTGTTTGGTTTTTAATTAAGTACATAAAAGTATTAGGAAATTTAGTATTTTAGAAAATAACAAATACCGTAAAATAAAATAAATCTAACAAAATAATAATAATAATAATAATAATTCAAACTATTAAGTGAAATAAAAAAACATATGGCTTTATTTATTTTTGTCGACAGTATAAAATTACATAAATAATTTTAAAAAAGGTTACTAGTATTATTTTAGTTTTACAAACGTCATATTATACAGTCGTGTGACTGATATTACGTCACTTCCGTTATATATTTTTCTTACAGTTTTAGTATCACATTTTTTCAGTTCGCTCGCCCAGCCAAATGTCAAGCCTGCCATAAGGAACTTCGTTCTAAAAATAGCGCTTTTTTATAATAGTATAATTTGGTTAGAAAGAAGTCTTGACTTAGGTATATTACATTTATCCTATTATGCAAATACCTCAAAACATGGTTTGCATTTAGTTATTACACGTTTACACGCCTTTCAGTTAATATGACCAAAAGATGATTCTTACCGTATCACGCAAGTACCTATTCACATAAAGTTCGATATTAAAGTAAAATAAAATTCATCACCTACCTATGGCCATTTAAATAGTTAACTTAAAGGATATCCAACTGACAAGTACATAATTTTATATCTTATAACTTTTATAATCAATATAAACATATTGTTATAGGTACTTGTATAGTAATAGTTGAATGATTTGTTTTAGGCCAGTGAGGCAGTGACTCGTAATATTGAAACCGTGAATAATACGTTATATTTACTGCGCTAATTACTCCGTGATGTCAGAAAGTATAAAATCATAATGATTAAGTACAGCAAGCAGACCGAAGGCACAGAAAAAGAAGGAAAAGTTTATTTTGATATCATGATTCATTCATTCGGTTGCTGCCAACTCACAGTTCTCACTAACTGAAATCATGACAGGCTCTTTGTTATTATAACTCCCATAATAAATTTATTTTAGTACATAGAAGATTTAAAAACTATACAGACAATTATTTTTATAGCAAAACAAAAATATAATGAATAGAAGGGTAGTATTTATTTTTAGTAATACTAATGAATTATGAAAGTATGAGTGAAATAATTGTCCCAGATAATAGGTAAAAAGTTTTAATCGTAAACATTGTTTGAACTAAAATTATTCACGTGAGAGAAAACAGACGATGAGAAAGGCACCTGACAAACTAAAAGCCGTAGTAGGAAACGGCAATATTTCAGTCAGCCCAACTTCAAAGACGTCGGCCAGTGAACTGAAAACGTACGATGTATGCCTAGCGCTTGAATGATAACCGTTTTTTTAACCGACTTCCAAAAAAGGAGGAGGTTCTCAATTCGACTGTATTATTTTTTTATGTATGTTACATCAGAACTTTTGCCCGTGTGGACCGATTTCGACAAATTTTCTTTTAATCGAAAGGTGGTGTGTGCTAATTGGTCCCATTTAAATTTTTTTGAGATCTAACAACTACTTTTCGAGCTATATCTAATAATGCGTTTTTACTTGACGCTTTTTTCGTCGACCTACGTTGTATTATACCGCATAACTTTCTACTGGATGTACCGATTTTGATAATTCTTTTTTTGTTGGAAAGGAGATATCCCAAGTTTAGTACGGTGATAAGGAAACCAGGATCTGATGATGGGATCCCAGAGAAATCGAGGGAAACTCTTGAAAATCCGCAATAACTTTTTACTGGGTGTACCAATTTTGATAATTCTTTTTTTGTTGGAAAGGAGATATCCCAAGTTTAGTACGATGATAAGGAAACTAGGATCTGATATGATGGGATTCCAGAGAAATCGAGGGAATCTCTTGAAAATCCGCAATAACTTTTTACTGGGTGTACCGATTTTGATAATTCTTTTTTTGTTGGAAAGAAGATATCCTTAATTTAGTACCATGATAAGGAAACCAGGATCTGATGATGGGATCCCAGAGAAATCGAGGGAATTTCTTGAAAATCCGCAATAACTTTTTACTGGGTGTACCGATTTTAATAATTTTTAATTTAATCGAAAGCTGATGTTTGTCATGTGGTCACATATAAATTTTATTGTGATCTGATAACTACTTTTTGAGTAATCTTTGATAACGCGTAGTAACTTGACTATTTTTTCGTCGATCTATGTTGTACTCGTCGATGTACCTAATTGAAGTCGGTTTTTTTTCGTTTGCGAGCAAACACAATTATTTTTAAACTTATTATTGTTCAATCTGTTAATCGGGTATAATTAATTTTTCGAGTTAAAAAATAAGTACGTAAGGCACTTAGATAAGTATTATTTAACATTTTGTCTACATAATTAAAGAAATGTTGTTATCGTGAATATTTTTACTATACCATAAAAAAAAACTAGTCTTTACAATTTATGGTTAATATGTTATGCGTGTATGGTGTTAATCTATAAGCTCTATTTTTAAGCTTTAATTCAATCTTTAATTTAAAATTAACACTACAAAATTTTTCAAATTTCGATATCGAACTTTTTCTTGCCTTTAAGTATTTTAGTAATACAATTTATAAAAATATATTTAATCTTTTAAAAGATTGTGTTGATAACCTAACTTACATTTTACTTTAGCGAAACACTAAAATAATTTAAAATAATAAAACCATTATACTGTTATTTAAACGTACCACAATCTTTATAAAGTTCGCGCCTTCCCTCTAAATCTAATCGGCTATAGTTATTCTGGGCCACACTGATAGACGTTTGTCTATTTAGGAAACGGATATTACATTTAGTTGGGTCTTCATTTGGCAGCAGAGGTGGTAAGTATAAATCCGTATGAGTTTCCGGTGCGCGCGGTGCATAGCATATTTTGTAAGCAACCGATGCCGCGATGCGTATGCGCAGCGCTGGGTGCAATAAAAACTTTAACAGCCAACGCGTGTTTTTATACTTGAATGTTCGAGAGAAATGTGTTTTGGGACCGCATTGATATAGGGCTTTGGCCTGATTCAGATTAATCCTAAATTAACCACAGCCTCTTCATAACCAATAATGAAAGTTTAATTTTAAATACATTAAGTGTCTTAAATTGCATTAATTGATTTCAAGTAGCATTAAGGATAAAAGGTCTAATGGCAAGTCGAGTTCTAAAGACGGACGGTCAGGTTACAGTGGCGCGACCGCACAGCTGTAGGACGCGCGCACAGATGTCTTCTTAGTATTTATCATCAAAACTTTGAAGAACAACAGACATTATAAATATAATAAAAAAAAGGTTATTTTATGGGCAATAGGTACAGACATTTTTGTTTTGACTTAAGATTTAATAAAATTACATTATTTTACCTTACAAATGTACTAAATATTAAAAATAAAGACATTGAAGTAATCTTAAAAATAGTTTTAAACCTACAGAATTCGTTAAATATTCGAGAAACAAAGGCTACATTTAATATGTAGAAATATATATTATATTATATTGCATTATGAAACTCAAAAAAAAAATAAACAATATAATAATATTTAAAAAAACGAAACAAAATTTATGATAACTTCGAAGCAAATGTGTACGTACGCAAATGTACTTACTAAACGACTTGCATAAAACTTATTAGTTAAGGTTTAAAATGACCCGTGAACCTCGATCCAGGCAACGACCTATCAAGATATCATGTGAATGACATCGTTCATGCCTTGATTATCTCTTGACAACGTTTCCTTTCAACCTCGGGGATAATTCATAAACTCGCGGCAGCGGGTCTTGACACCATATCAATTTTACTTGATATAAAGCTAATGTTTAGGGCATTTCCTTGTTAGATAAAGACGTCGTCACATTATAATAAATTACATCTAATAGACAGTCACCAATACCATGTTCTTAGAATCAATCACAGACCTCTTTACTGCTTATCTTTAATGTTGATATTGTATTTGTGCTATTATTATTGTATTTTGATGGTCTTTCTTATCTATTCGTACTTTCATTTGAGCAGCGTAGTAGATATATTGTACTGAGCAATAATATTGCATTAAAATTTTATTAAAGTTCAAAAGTTTTTGGTATTATACTTTATATAGGCAAATATAATAAAACTAATTTGATTTTATTGTTTAAAACATTTTGTTTGTTATAGAAATGGAAGATATAGCTATTTTATGGAGTTCGGGTTCACCAGAAAGTGCACTATGGTCAGATTATCTTGTGGCTAGCTTTGATAAAATTATGTCTCAACGAGCGAGGCACCACTACAGGTAATAAGAGATTTAATTCATTATGCTTTATATATTATTTAACTAACAAATTTTTGTTCACGTTGGTTATAATGATACATATTTGCTGGTTTCATGTGTCTTTTCTAGCAATTATAAATTAAAGTTTTGTATCCTTTTTAACTGTGGTATGCATTGTGTAACTGGATGTTTCCTCTTAATATTCGTAATTGACATAATAAGTTGTAAATAGTCAACTAGTGTCGTCAAGCTCAAGCTTAGTTTCCGTTTTGTAATCATCCGAAAATTTTATTTCAGAGTCACGCCTATAACCGCAGAAGAACTCATGTCTTCTGATTCTCAAGAAAAACTGGACAAACTCTCTAAAGCTCAATTACAAATAGTAATATTGTGTCCTATTCTTGCTACGAAATTGTCTGATCTGAAGAGAGAACTGAATTCTGAGAATCTGTTCAAAGTCGACAAAGTGTTAGTTATGCTTCTTGGGGTCGAAAAGAATAACGTAGTAGCTAATTATAGTGAAGGTAGATTAACTTTATGATTACTTCGTTTTGTATATTTACATTATATTGTTACTTTAATAAAATTAATTCATCATCATCATCATCATCTCACACGGACGCCCACTGCTGGGCATAAGCCTCCCCTAAAGTTTTCCACGACGATCGGTCCTGCGCAGCACGCATCCAGCAGCTTCCCCCGACCCTGACCAGATCGTCGGTCTTAAATTAATTCTCTAAATTATATTTTCTACCATTTTAAAATCATATTGCTTGTCATATCGCCGTGTACGTCGCAGTTCATATAACGAACGGTACGATATGCGTGATTTCTAACAAAAATTGTAATATTTTTAGATTATCCGTCGATAGACCAGTGGCAGATGATGTTGGTGAGGGAAAAGGACACCTCATTCGTAGACACATTCCTGACTGCTGCCGTTGGCATCCTTAGAACCAAAGACTGTAAAGACACTGCCACAGATAGAACTAGTTTCTCCATTGTACCAAAAAAAGTGAAAATAGTACGTATTAACTAAACTATAGTTTACTACCCAAGTGTATACGTACACTGGAATAACTAAATAAATGTATGTTTGTAGTTTATTAGTCTCCGCATAATAAAAAAGCATAAAAAGTAAAACTTTCACAACTAAAATCTCATTTTATAACAGGGTCAAAGTCGAGTGATAGCGCTCCTCAACGACCCCATTAGAGAAGAAGATAGTATAAAGATAATGGTCGACAAAAAAGGCGAGGTCATTCAAATACCGACGTTCAAAAAGAGGAATCCTTACACATTACAATTTGATATACCAGGTAAAGTATCAAGATATTCTTTGTATAATAAACACTTTTTTATAATTAAGTAATCGAAATATAATCTGTCGTTTGATTTTAGAATCTTGTTTAGAAGTATCGATGTTAGTTTGGGTTCGAATAAGCAAGAATGGTCAGTCATTAGGAAGGCGTCAAATTAAGTGCGAAAGTCGTTTGAGAGAGTTAGATCAACTATTAAGAGCCTCAGACCATCCTTTAGAATTTATGTGCCAGGTAAAATACCTTTATGTTTATTCGTATTTTTTATAAAATCTTTTTCATAACTATATTCATATATATAACTATATTCATATTCTATATTCTACATTTCATAACTATAAAATAAAAAATAAAAAAAATAATAATAATATATTAATCGTATCGATAATTCTTTTCAGACATTAGGTTTTAAGACTACGAGTAGGGAGCAACTCGACAGCTGGATGTTAAATGCATTTCAAAAGAATATCCCTCCGCATTTCAATCTTCTCTCATCAACCGAACAGTACAATCCAAAATCCGATATGACGAGTGAGTTATTTAAATAATCACATAACTATACCAAGTTACTACATACCTGTAAAGTAAAAATAAGAAGAAGTCCTCTGACGATGACCTGACCTCTCGTGTCCCGTGATGGTCACCGTAAAGTATTCGAAACGTCAGGCATATAAAAAACCTAATAAACCACAATAAAAGAGTGAAATCCGCGCAAACATTAGAAAACAGCATTAAATGCGCGGTTCCGTGCGCAGGCGGCGAGGAGTACCCGACGCTGCTGCACTGGGCGGCGCGCTTCGGGCTGGAGCGCGTGTGCTGGCAGCTGCTGGAGTGCCCGGGCGGCGGCGCGGCCGTGGCGCTGCGCAACTGCCGGCGCCGCACGCCCGCCGACCTGGCGCGCGACCACCACCACCTGCGCCTGGCCGACGTGCTGCAGGACCACCTCGTGAGTCACGGCCTCTACTCACATTTCTATCCAATCTCTAAAATCGTTGGTTCTATGAGACGTTAAATAATTAGAAGAAGAAGAAAAAGAAATATACTTTATTGTGCATAAAAGTTAAAGTATAAAAAAATACGATAAAAAGATTCAACCTGAAACATCCCGCTGCCTAAGCATAGATCTCTTTCTCCTTAATCCACCACGCTGCTTCACTGCGGGTTTGCTGATATATTTCCTATTATGAGTAACGATCGCTATCAGATGTATATGATAACAACCGGGACCGGCACCTTAACGTGCTCTCCGTGGCACGGTGAGGAGACTCACAAGGACAGACCTTCAGTCAGCAGTCAGTCAGTCAGCTCAGCCTACTGCAGTCCACTGCTGGACATAGGCCTCCCCAAGTTCGCGCCAGACATCCCGGTTTTCCGCAATCCTCATTCAGCTTACACCGGCAATCTTACGTAGATCGTCGGTCCAACGGGCCGGGGGACGTCCCACACTGCGTTTGCCAAGACGCGGTCTCCATTCCAGGACTCGTTTACTCCAACGGCCATCGGTCCTGCGACACAAATGATCAGCCCACTGCCACTTTAACTTGCTAATTCTGTGGGCTATGTCGGTTACTTTCGTTAGTCTCATTTTTAATCTTATCTTTGAGAGAAACCCCAAGCATAGCTCGTTCCATTGCACGTTGAGCGACTCTAAACTTGTGAACCAGTCCCTTCGTCAGTGTCCACGCCTCAGCTCCGTATGTTAACACAGGCAGGACGTATTCCAGACCTTCAGACAGGAAACAAAAATTAGTACAAATACAAATTTCCATCCCGAGCGTTATTCGAACCCGCAAACCACCGGTGTTTAGGCGCCTACTCAACACACGCATGACTAGTTAGTTACACCAGAGCGGTCGTTTACAAGCAGTTTATACACTCTGTCATAATTTAAGCTACAACATAAAATTATAATTGTGAAAGCCATTAATTCTAAATTCATTCAAAATTATAATTCACATAAGTGTCACAGTTACGTATAATGTCAACGTGGCTGTATATTTTTTATTTATGTGACTGTTTTAACATTGTACAGCAACGGCATAGTACAAGTTCCATTTAGTACATATTCAACAGTCGTTTCATTCTTATGATTATTATGATTTTAAATTTGTTTTAGCACATATTTTTTCATTATTTTGTTTTCAGAAAATAAATGAATTCTCCAACATGTACTACTATTTAAAAAATATGTCGGATGACAAAGAAGATCCTAGAGACGAAGACGAGAGGCAAGAGGAATTGTGTATTGTGGAAAATGCTGACACGGTTGACACAGTTGACTCACCAAGCGAGGATAATATAAAAGAACAGGAAAAAGACTCTTTACCTGATCCGTTTAGTGAAGTTTGCACTAAAAATTTAGAAAAAACTCCCGTTAAGAATGACGAGAAAAAACACCGGCCAAACTTAAAATTGCCAAAAGTAAAGGAGCAATTTTACCAAAATGATTTTCAAATTCATACCAACACTGTAGATAGAATTCAACAGGCAATAGACCACGACTATCTTGTGCAGCCATCCAACATAAAAGTCGAAAGCCCTAAATTTCGACCAAATAATTTATACGCAAACAGTTCCAGACTGTTGCCGCAGCAGAGTGATATTTTCCTTTACTCTCCCACCGAAGAATCAAAGACTTTTACTATTGACACCCCAACGAGTGATATTAGTCAAGTAAATTTAAATATTAAAGAAAGCCGGAATAGCGGTAGTATAAAGTCAGGCAAAGACGCGACGGGGCAAGAAGAGTTAGCAGAAATAATTACGGATTTCAAAAACAATGTTTTTACTATTTCTGAAGTCGAAAAACTGGTCATGGAGTGGAGAAACAGAAATGAAACACAACAATCTCTCAAAGAAAAACAAGAGCAGTTGAATAAGATGCGCGAAGAGTATGACAAAATACAGCAGAAAATTAAAGATAATATGAAAAGACCGACACCCTTCGAAAGAGTTAAGAAAATGTTTTCGAAGAGTAAAAGTAAACGTAAGTAAACTTACAAGGTATAAAACAAGTTACTCTATGTAAGAGTACTTTCAAAATAATACAATTTAATTTTTTGTTGTAGATCATGATAACACTGGAACTATTGAGAAAAGAAATGGAAATACGAGACCGAATAGCAGTTTAAGTGACAGTAAGTTTTTGTAGATCTGATAAATATATAGGCACATTTTTGAATAGAAAGGTATTAAATTTTATCAATGAGATTGTTTATCACACTTTGATTTATTAAAAAAATATCTACTAAAGGCTCCTCATCGTCTGGGCGTCTTAGCACGGTGAGTGGCGGCAGCGTCGGAGAAACTAACAGTGTCCAATCTGAATTAGACGATAAAACCAGATCCATGGTAAGTACCTATTGATAAGATACGCGTACAAACATTTTAATTAGGTACCTTGTTCGCTTAGAAATTTATAATTTCTTATATTTTAAGTTAATTCTAAAAGCTCTAAACTGCCCATGCCTTTTATTAAATTTATACTTCGAATATTCTTTTATTAAATTATCCTTTACAAATTTTTGCCTCCGATGAATAATTTTAACATATAAAAAAATTTAAGCGTATATAAGAAAAGGAAATACTATATGGAATTATTTTAAAAGGATACAGTATTCTATAATGTTCGATTACTTTCAGATATCAACAAGTACTTTGACAATGAATTCATGTGACGGCGAGAATCGTCTCGACGACTACTTGATTCCGCCGCCGCCGCGACCCCTCAACGGATGTCCTCAATTTACTACGTTCGGACATCCTAAGCACGAAAATAGGTAAATATAAGTGACAAAAATTGCTTCCCTTTGATCCGATATCCGTTTCAACAGAGTTGATTATATAATTTTTTTGCCAGCAATTAATATTTTATACTTATCTGCATAAATATTCTTTTCAGCAGAAGCCAACATATGGCGACGATCGTTGAAAGAGAAGCTTCTGCATCGAGAGAACGATTAGACTGTGATACGGACACAAGTTCCACACACTTGAGACTTAACTTTGGCGCGCGCGATAAACTTGTCGCAAGTCGCTGCGACGATCGAGACGGTGCACACATGTACATGAATATTTCAGCTTCACACACATAGATACAGTCAAATATAGTATAGCAGCTGTTACCACTGTATCCATGCTTTATATAAAATCTAATCATTCCTGGTTGCCTTTAGTTATTTATTTTTTTCAAATGATTTTGCAATGTCGGTAATCTTTTGTCTGGATTTCATTCAGAGGTGTAACCAGTCCATAAGTGATCTGATATCAAAAATATCGCAGATGGGTGCTCTAATAAGAGTCAATGACACGACTAAAATGGCCACAGCTACCATACCTTAATTATTCTAAATTATTATTTAGAACACTTACTCTACAGTTCATTATCGAATAAATTTTGACATGAGACGATGAAAAGCCTACTTTAGTTTGAAAATGCTATCACATTTGATGCGTTAATGAATCACATTTGATTGACAAAATGCTATTAATTAGCCAATATAATGACGAGTGTGATCTTCAACTATAAATGTTTGTCCTACGTATTATGCTATAGTATAGGCACTGATGATTAGTGAAACAATTTTGTGATTTACTTACGCAATTTTATCGTGTACGGGCTTAACATAAGTTTCGAAATATATTAAGAATGTATTAAGAATATTTACTTATTTAACTTGTTTGAGTACATGTAAACTTTGTTTATTACAAAAAAAAGTGTATGAATTTATAAATTACGTTAATTTTAATTTAAAAAAAAAAATAGAAACAATGGATAAAAGCTTTATTGCATTCAAGAATAATGTTTGAACTTTTAAACGCTGAATAAATTTTAAGTTTCCTTTTATTATTATAGCTTATAATTAAATTGTCAACTATAAAATAAAACGTCAATAAAAACAAATTATCAAAGGATTCATTTAAAATTTTTGGCGTTAGTTTAAAGCTATTATTTATTTGATATTTTATTATAAAAAAAGGTAGAAGGATTAAGCTTATATGTGTTATTATGATAATGATCAAACAAGAAATTTGTAAAGACTGATAAACCATTCTAGAAGTCATGAGAATGTATTGTAAATATTTTGTACATACTTACATGTTATATGAACGTAGGTAATCATCAGGCATTTTTATTTATTTTTACAAAAATATATTTTATTAATAATGGTACAAAGCGTTAGAAAATGGTTTAAGTCTGATGTAAATAATATGTAAAAATAAGTTTAATGTAAGTAGTAGTGGAATGTAAGACGAAGAAAAACAAAACTTCCTGTAAACTTTTGTATTAACTTTCCCAAAACGCATTTATAATACATTATACAAAATAAAAGTGCATATTCGAAATTGTTTGTCTTTTAAAGGAATCTTACTTTCATTTTATTGGCAAAAACATTACTTAATTAAAAGGCAGACATGAATTGATAAATAAATTGTAATATACAAATAACATAAGTTATTGATTTTAAAAATCAATTATTTATAAAATTTCATATTTCTTTGGCATAATATAATATCCATGATGTTATTAACGTATTGCACAATCTAATTCTAACGCATAACATTAAACAATCTTAAAACCTGTAACTATTTTATAACTAAATATCATAAATATAAAATTTAATTTCTTAGTCTTTAGGCAATGTACTAAAAATAGAATATATACACTCGTACGTTGTTTTATTTGCACATAATTATAAATAAAAATCAATATTTGGATTAAGAGTATCATAAAATAATTACCCTTAATTACTTACATATAGCTTAATTTTGTCGCAAATAAACATCATAATTATATCGTGCATTTGTGCATGATCAGACTACTCACAATACTATATAAGTACATAAAGTACTTGGTAACATTTTTATTAATTATGGTCTGTTTCACCGATGCTTGATAAAGTTTGTATCGCAAATAAGTAACGTATATTTTATGAGAAGAAGGTGAAATGGGCCATTGGAGTCTATTTCACTTCATCTATAGTGTGTTCGACGAAAGGAGATACCAGGCGTAAACAAACCAAATGTCAAGTCATTCGCCTGTGCAGGGTTTTGTAACCTTTTTTACTTACGAAAATTTTTAAAATGTAAAATAATGAAATAAAAATAAATAACTGCAAAATCAAAGGATCATCCGAATGTTTTCAAACCCAGCTATAGTCTCATTTGACCTTGCCCGTGCCTAGCCGAATGTCGTGCAGCAAATAGCAAACACACAAGATAGAAAGAGATAGACTATATTTTGTTTGTTCCGTCGTCGCTAAAGGGCAACGCACTATAGTATACTTTTGGATTCACCACTTAAAATGATACAACTTGAAATATTTGTAACAAACTAACATGTTGATAGTAAGAAACAAAAATATTTAAACTTTTATTCGACGCATACAGTTGTAAATCAGATAGCTTAATCAGCAACCGTTAAAATAGACCTTTAGCGTATTAAGCTAATTTACTAAATAAACTTCTACATTTCCACTGCGTAATTCGTATGACTCGACTTCAATTGCACTGTTCGTGTTATATTTTTAACCAAAAAAAAACCAAGTACTTATAGTAGTGAATGAAATATTATTTATTTATACCTCTGAAATTATTGTTCTAAATTTATAATCAAAATATAATCATAATAATATCATACATAATTGTGTTAGCTCGCAAACGAAAAAAAAAAACCGACTTCAATTACATCGACGAGTAATACAACGTAGATCGACGAAAAAATAGTCAAGTAACAACGCATTATCAAAGATTACTCAAAAATTAGTTATCAGATCTCGATGAAATTTAAATGTGACCACATGTTAAACTTCGGCTTTCGATTAAATTAAAAATCATTAAAATCGGTACACCTAATAAAAAGTTATTGCGGATTTTCAAGAAGTTCCCTCGATTTCTCTGGGATCCCATCATCAGATCCTGGTTTCCCTATCATGGTACTAAACTAGGGATATCTTCTTTCCAACAAAAAAAGAATTATCAAAATCGGTACACCTAGTAAAAAGTTATTGCGGATTTTCAAGAGTTTCCCTCGATTTATCTAGGATCCCATCATCAGATCCTGGTTTCCTTATCATGGTACTAAACTTGGGATATCTCCTTTCCAACAAAAAAAGAATTATCAAAATCGGTACATCCAGTAGAAAGTTATGCGGTATAATACAACGTAGGTCGACGAAAAAAGCGTCAAGTAAAAACGCATTATTAGATATAGCTCGAAAAGTAGTTGTTAGATCTCAAATAAATTTAAATGGGACCAATTGGCACACACCACCTTTCGATTAAAAGAAAATTTGTCGAAATCGGTCCACACGGGCAAAAGTTCTGATGTAAGATACATTAAAAAAAAAAAAATACAGTCGAATTGAGAACCTCCTCCTTTTTTGGAAGTCGGTTAAAAATAATACTAAATAACATTTTTTTGAAATAAGCTATATACTTTATAGAAGATTCAATGATTTATATTATGCAGTAGTAGTACACTACTATTTGTCCATTAACAAAGAGCATCTGAACTAGCAGAAAGACATTTGTCTCGTGTAATAATAATAAAAAGTTTCTATGTAAACATTTTATGACTTATTAATAATTTATTTACTAAGTTTGCCAGTCAGAATGCGTTTTTGTAGTTTTTTTTTTTTTGTAATTTGGGTGATCGGAATATGTGTCTTTATAAGTGGAACGTAACTCAAATTAATAAAAATTAGAATTTAAGTTTTTAAATTGGTATAAAGAATGAGGATAGTTGAAAATTTTAATGAAATTAAGAGCCATTTCACAAAAATCGGTAATAATCCGCGAAATTGTAATATTTTGACGTCGTTAATCTCAGTGTTGGATGCAATAATGTAATTTATATTCTTGAAATATAATAGAGCAACCTTTGTTGTAGTCCATAGTCAGATCAGAATTTTGATTTATATTATGTGTATAAAATTATTAACCCTTTCATCAGCCTCCTCCCTGGGTAAACGGTCGCAATGTATACTTTGAAGTCCTACTTTTCAATAACCTCTACGTTGAAACCATTTTAAAAAAATATCATAATATGTGGAATATAATTTTGTTGTCCACTATCATAGATTTTTATTCCATTTGTATCTCTATTAAACGATAAAAAAAATTTAAAGTTACGAATATTTTCCAAATAAGTACAATTTTAAATGCGATATTTCTCTTAGAAAACTAAGAAATTTTAACGAACTATCTTCATCAAAGTAAACTTACATCATTAAGGAATACAAAAAAAAATAATTAAAAGATGTAATTATTTTTAATACATTTTATATTAAATAATAAAAAGATAGTATATATTGCCACGCATCAAGCCCGGTAAATCAGTCGAGCGCTAGCGCTCTTAGAGGTAAGGTCCACGCCAAATTCTGCGCAGCCGTCTCTTTCGCTCACACGCGCCAAGCGCCTGTTGTTATAGCGGATAAAACGCATTTGATACTTTCATAATAAAATATAAATAAAATAAACATATTACGAAAATGACTGTAAAATAATATAATGATAATTTCTGTAAACAAATCTATAATTTAATTTTCTTTTCTCACACTATCAATACAAATAGGCATTTCAATCTGTTTGTCTTGTTATTTGTTAATTAATATTTTTGTCGGTGTCGATGTCATTAAATGCTTTTTTATTCATATCGTAAATATTAGATTCATTCGTAAACTGAAAAAACTAAATCAATTTAAAAAATATGTTTCATACAATTGATATTTTTAATTTTATTTTAAATTTATTGACTGTTGTTATATAACATACTTGAAATTTTCAACAAATTAATTATGTAAAAAACATTTTATACCATAGTTATAATTTTTATTATACATCAGAAAATGATCACGATGGTCTTTCGGTTGTCACACTATACGTACTAGCACAAAGATCGCGCGGCTCGTACGACTCGCGCGATGCGACCAAATTTACCTAAACTTGCAGAGCGTAAAATTGTGAAATGGCTCTTAACGTCTGGGACGAATTACGGTTTAAAAATCTTAAATTACGTAGTACTTCTAAGCGTCAAAACGCATTTTCAATTATAAGGCAATTTTCAAGAGAGATTTCTTCCACAAAAGTTGATAACCATTATAACTAACAATACCTTATAGGTATCGTATGGTTTAAATATAAGACAATATTTTTGTAAAATAAAACTTAATCGCTTGGCACGACAGATTTCTTTATCCGTAATTTTAATTTTTTAAACGTAATTTTTGTCCTGTATTTGTATACAGATATACTCTTATGCTAGCACTATAAATTATTTTCTTTAGAATGTACGGTTTGACCGTTGGTCACTGGAACTGGGGGGCAAGGCCTAGCTAGTAAGGCCTGATACATGGCCCATATAGCTAAAGGTCTCATGTAGCCTATCGAACGATGGTTTCCATTCTCATTGAGTGCTTCTGGTGTTTCAAACGATAAGCCCATTTTTACTAAAGTGTTGTGTAGACCACCAGCTGTTGCGAATGCTTGCTCGTGCATACCTGTATAATAAGGAAAGTTTAAGAAATAATAAGTTATTAGGCATTACATTATTAATTGTATGAGATAGTTTATTGAAATGGACTTAATCATATTTGAAAAATATACGTAAATCAGTCAAAAAGTCTTTAAAAGTTAAATCTCCAATCCAGTGCTTCCATCCTGAATAACCGCAATTTAAGACTTGATCGGATTTTTTTCTTACTTAATAATATTCAGTATAATATTAATATTGTACCATAATGATCAAATTTTACCTTCATAAATAATTAACGATGAATATTGTATCTTAAATTCAAATCTATTTTATAGATACGCACTTCAATATTTCTAATGAATTTTTAACTAAAATTTCACTGATATTTTAACTGGGCAACGTTTTAAATTAAGCAATCAAGAAGACAGGTAATTTAAGAATGCTAGCAATGTGACTGCTATGATTTTATATTTTGAAATTTATAGGAATATTATGTTTATTAGATAATTTATATCAAAATAAATAAAATATTACTTTATTTAAGTAGAACTTCAAATGCACTTTTATATCATCATTTTAATAAATGTGTTATAGTTTTAAAAGCGTTAAAATTTAAAGAAAAGTTCCAAGAATTTGATTGATTGAGGTTAATTATTGCAAGTATTGTATCATATTCAATCAGCCTTTTACAGTCCACTGCTGGACGAAAGCCTCCCCTAGGGTACGCCACAAGACTCCATCAAGTCACTACCTTCTCAAATCGTTGGTCTATCTGGCTGGAGGGCGTCTAACACTACGTTTGCCGAGCCATGTCCTCCATTCGAGAACCTACATACTCCACTGACTATCAGCTCTACGACAGGTATAACCAGGCCACAACTGCCACTTTACTTGCTTACTTTTGTCCTCTGCCGGATAGTCTCATTTCAGACCTTGTACCTAGTGACATATCCAGTATAGGCAGCTGCACTGTCAAGTTCCACGTCGCGACTCTGTATGTCAATAATATTGTATATAGTAATTTAACTCCCCTAGGATTTACTCTTGTGTCAAGGGTCCGGAAACACACATAATACACACGCACAAACGCACAGACCATTGTAAACGTCTGGATGGCCAAAACAAATGAATACCATGTGCGGAGATCAAACCCGCAACCGTCAGCGCAACGGCAATAAGCCAGTACTGCAACCGTTAACGCTAACACGTCGCATAATAACGTATATAGTGATTATCTCAATTGACTAGCCCATTGGCGCAGTTTGTAGTAACTCCTGCCTGAGTGTATATTTATAAAAAATGAATAGGTAGCTATATCAGTCCACTATTACCTATAAAACAAGCATTAAGTTGCTTGCCTTAGGAACAGATGTGTGTAGGACAGTGTATGTATGATATAAGATATATATTTATTATTGATTCATTCATCATTCTTCTAAAATTTTACCTTCATAAATCATTAACGAAGCCAGTCCATACGTGACCCCGGTCCACACCTCCTCGCTCTGTATGGCAGACGTATCGACGTGTCCGCTCGCGCCCGTTATGTAACCATTCACCGCACCCATACGACCGCTTAAAAACCGAAGTACGTTGTTCTCGTATATCGTATGCAGGGCTTTCTTAACATTCGCATCCGGGAACACTTGGTCCGTCCAGCCGGATGCGCGGAGGAACCTGAAATTTGAAAAGAAAAATATTTATAACAATATTAATAAAATAATATTTGCTGGCAGACGAAAATCGAAAATTTTATCCAGGCTAGGTAAATGATGTTTTAGCTTGTAGAGAGCTCACATAATCCAAAAAATTGAATAATAAGAGAATTTCAAAAATTTCAATTTTCAATAGGGAGGGGTGAGATGTGACACTGTAGTGTATTCGCGGGCAATGCCGCAGACAAAAGCTAGTTTCTCGTATACACACTTACCACTATAAAGTAGTATTATTCAAAGTATTAAGTTAGATTTATAATTACCAATGCCCAGCTAGCTGGTCGGCCATTACTACGTCAGAATTGGACGGCTTCGTATCGAATCTGTAGTAAGAACCGTTCCACAGTTTCGTCTCGTAGGAGGCGCGAGCTCTTTCTAGTAGCTTCGAGAACTCTTTTTGATCTTCCTCCAAGCCAAGCAGTCGCGCCATATTTCGAACAGCGCTTATAGCTGCCACCCACAAACCGCCACAGTAAGCGCTAAAATTAATTAATACCATTGCTACAAATTTGTTTAAACCAACTCTAAAAAGCCCGAAAGAATCTTGAAATATAGTCGTCAGAATTCCACAGTAAGTGTACAATTGACTCGAGAATGCTTCGATACCTATTTGGACGCAACTCTATTTGCGACCTTCTGCGAGCTAGTCTAGACCAAGTTCTAAAGAACACAAAACAAATGTTACAAAAAACCAAAATAATGTTCATTATGCTATGCATAACACAATAGCATCAGTACATGTACTGATGCTCTTATTTCGAAATATGATTAGAAAATATTGGGGATGGAACCATGGAGCATAGAGAGAAAGAGAACGATTGCTACGTATAAAGCATTAGCCCAGCTGTCCCTAAAAAACTTTACATAATTATAGTTCATTTTTCAGCCACCAGTTGCGCTGCCGACGGTAAGTAGTGTCTGTGAAGTTAGCTGTTTATGCCATGTGCTTATAAGTACAAGTAGATGAAGTTAGTTGATAATGTACATAGTACAAATTTTCTTCGCGGCATTGGTTAGAAAATAATTGCGCTCCGTAATTTTTTAATTTCTGACAAAAAGAAACATTAAAAAATGGCGAAATATTGTAATGTGCGTGGAAGTACGAGGGGAGGTCCAAAAGTTCGTGGAATGGAGGGGATAGAGTGGGGATAGGGTAGCTCGCTTAGTGTCATTCTAATTGGGGACTCATCATTAGTATATAAACTGAGTTTCAGCCCTATTGCGTCATTCGCTTACGAACACTCACCTGATAAACAAGTCCGGAAGAAAACTGAAACTATGGAGAAAATTGAACACCGTGCTGTAATAAAATTGCTTACCAAGCAAGGAAAGAGCGCTCAGACCATTTTGAATGAAATGGAAACCGTTTATGGGGAACAGTGCCCTAGTAAATCAATGATTTACAAGTGGCATGGTCTTTTTAAAAATGGTCGGGAATCGATTGAAGACGCCCCCGCTCGGGAAGGCTAGTTGAGGTCACCACATCAGACATCATCGAAAAAGTGGAAAAAATTGTACTGGAGGACACCCGTTTGAAGAAAAAACAGTTATCTGCATTAGTTGGAGTATCAGATACTACCATTTTGCGAATCCTACATGACCACCTGGGTATGACAAAAGTCAGTGCAAGATGGATACCGAGAATGCTTACGCCGCTTCAGAAACAGCAACGCGTCGATGCGTCAAAACAATTTTTGGAGTTGTGTGGGGACGAACCTGCTCAGATTTTGGAGCGGATTGTTACCGGAGATTAAACATGGATTCATCAGTTTGAGCCTGAGTCTAAACAAGAGTTCATGCAATGGCATAAAATGGGGACACCACCGCCAAAGAAATTCAAAGTGTCGGAGTCGGCTGGAAAGTTAATGGCTCTTGTGTTTTGGGATTGTGAGGGGATATTACTGATTGATTACAAAGAAAAGGTAAGGAACATAACCGTAGAATACTACGCAACGATATTTAAAAAATTGAAGGAAAAACGTCGAGGAAAATTGACTAAGGATGTGTTACTCTTGCAAGACAACGCGCCGGTTCACAAGAGCAGAGTTGCAATGGCTGCCCTGCACACGCATGGCTCCGAATCACTAGTCCACCCACCCTACAGTCCAGATCTGGCCCCAAGTGATTTTTATTTGTTTTCTTATTTAAAAAAAGACTTAAGGTGAAGAAAATTTTCTGACCACAATGGGGTAAAGGAGGCAATTTTGGCTCATTTTGACGCAAAGATAAAAAATATTTTTACGGTGGCTTAGAAAGATTAATTCATAGATCTAATAAATGTATTCAAGTCAAGGGTGACTATATTGAAAAGTAAATAGATTTATTGGTTAATTTTATTTCAAACCCTTCCATTCCACGAACTTTTGGACTTCCCCTCGTAAAAGTGGTATAGCATCTGATCGGAAAAATGGACTGAAAAACAATTTGCGTCAATCATCGTAATTTAAAGTACCAAAGGTAATATCTTCATACGTTATTATTTGCTTAATAAATCATGTTTTTAACCGACTTCCAAAAAAGGAGGAGGTTCTCAATTCGACTGTATTTTTTTTTCTTTTATGTATGTTACATCAGAACTTTTGACTCGATGGAGCGATTTCGACAAATTTTCTTTTAATCGAAAGGTGATGTGTGCCAATTGGTCCCATTTAAATTTATTTGAGATCTAACAACTACTTTTCGAGCTATATCTAATAATGCGTTTTTACTTGACGCTTTTTTCGTCGACCTACGTTGTTTTATACCACATAACTTTCTACTGGATGTATGAATTTTGATAATTCTTTTTTTCGTTGGAAAGGAGATATCCCAAGTTTAGTACCATGATAAGGAAACCAGGATCTGATGATGGGATCCTAGAGAAATCGAGGGAAACTTTTGAAATTCCGCAATAACTTTTTACTAGGTGTACCGATTTTGATAATTCTTTTTTTGTTGGAAAGAAGATATCCCTAGTTTAGTACCATGATAGGGAAACCAGGATCTGATGATAAGATCCCAGAGAAATCGAGGGAACTTCTTGAAACTTTTTATTAGGTGTACCGATTTAAATGATTTTTAATTTAATCGAAAGCCGATGTTTATCATGTGGTCACATTTAAATTTCATCGAGATCTGATAACTACTTTTTGAGTAATCTTTGATAATGCGTTTTTACTTGACTATTTTTTCGTCGATCTACGTTGTATTACTCGTCGATGTAACTGAAGTCGGTTTTTTTTTCGTTTGCAAGCAAACACAATTATTTTTTATAAATTAATCTTTATTGAACTTTTAAGAGAGGGGGGTGGCTAAATTCTTTAGTGCCGTAGCCACACAGCACAGGGTGTCGTAAGAGGCGACTAAGGGATAACAAGGTTCCACAACCATCTTGGAACTTAAGAAGCCGACCGATGGCGGGATAGCCATCCAACTGCTGGCTTTGAAATACACAGGCCGAAGACGGGCAGCAGCGTCTTTGGTGCGATAAAGCCAGTACTGCGGTCACCAACCCGCCTGCCCAGCGTGGTGGCTATGGGCAAAACACATGAGTTCACGTTATTTTTAATGTGAACTTGTGGAGGCCTATGTCCAGCAGTGGACTGTATAGGCTGTAATGATGAACTTTTAAGAAATTGTTGAAATTGGTTAATTACAAGATTTGTAAGTAATCAAGTTCTTAAAATTTATTCATTCACTTTTAGAATAACGTATTGAGAGAAAAATGGGTAATAGCTTTATCACTACAATTGACTCAAATCAGTTTGAGTGTGATAAGCACTTTCGCGAAGATATTAATTAAGCTGATCGATTGATCATTAATGGAGCTAAAATTATCATCTCCCAGGTGGGCCATTTTGAATGACAATGTCATTCCATTAAACCTTCAGGATTTAGAAAAGGACATTTCTGAAGAGGTTTGTGAATGCCAAAAATTTACTAATTTTAAATGATATTGAAATATAAGAAATATCAAATCTGTTTTGTTTAAAGTTTTTTTTTTGCTACAGCAAGTTCCAATAGTGCAGAATGACATTAATAACTGTCCAATCGAAAACCTGGATTATACACAACCCTCGTTACAAATCTTTCAAGGTAACGATTTAAGAGAAGATTCTCAACCAGCAGGACCCCATCATATGGAATCACCAGATATTGTAACAGCAAATAATGTAAAAAAATAAGATATTATTATGTTTATCATATTGTTATAGATTTGCGTGATTTTTTTTATTTTTTTTTTGTACATCATTTTCAACATTAGGTCATTATCTCGGACTTGTCTCCATCATCATGTGTTACACTAGAAAAGATCCATGCTCATTTTCACTCAATACTGATGAAAGGATGGTGGATGGATTATTTTGCTTGTGACGAAGAGTTGATATTTAGTCATATCAATATGAAGATATGAATTTTACTATTGCCAATAATCTTTCAGTGAAGGTAAATAATTTTCTTATGCTTTTTTAAATAATTAATCTATTCATAATTTCGCGAGGCGCAAAAATCGAGTAGGGAGTTAAATAAAAAACAAGCATCGAGTACGTCTTTTAGTAGTAGTGTGAAAACAAAATGAGAGTATTTACATTGCCTTTGAAAAATTCCAAATCATCTTGTAAGTCAATAGATATGTTTTTTAGGTAGCAGATTTTTTTTAAATTATCTAACTGTATGCAAATGAACTTGTAAATAATGTAAATACATTTATAAAGCAATTTTATGAAATAAATATGATATTTTAATTGTTTTTTATTTATTTTACTACTATGTCGTTAAATATAGCAAATTTTGATCTTTCATTTCTATTAACTATCACGTCCTCAAATATTGATACTAATTCACCACTTCGCCAGTAAAACTGTATAGTAGTCACAATGCAAAGGCCACGTTTATATTGTCTCCTTGTTAATTAAATAATTAACAGATAGTCTAATAATACGGATAATATATTTCCTCTCTTTATTTACTTTTACTATTACATTTCGAGAAAAGTTGTATTTATAATTATAAATTATTTGAAGAAAGATATTGTAAGAATCATTAAAAACAGTAATTGTGGTGTATTTATGATTTTTATTGAAAAAAAAAACTAAAATAATAAAACCATATCAAAATATGCATAATATTGTTTATAATTGATGAGAGACAATAATGTACTTTTTATATAAAAAAAACTGTAGAGAATACCATACAAGAAAATGCGTTAGTGCAACAGTCCCCGCACATGACAAACATTTGTATTGGCCATACAGATGTTTGCTGTGATCTGTTTGTGCATTCCTTTTGAGTCTCCTCATCGTGCCTCGAAGAGAACGTTAATCCGTCGGTCCCGGTTGTTATCATGTACATCTGATAGCGATTGATAGGGAATAAATCTGCCAACCAGCATTGGAGCAGCGTGGTGGATTAAGCTCTGACTTCTACGTGGGGGAAAGAGGCCTATGCCAACCAGTGAGATATTACAGCATTACAGGTTGAAACATACAGAAAGAATACCACTAACAAATGCTATAGTTTTAACTTATTTAGTATCACAGAACAAAAACGAAAAACAAAATATAGGACTAATCCCAGCAGTGGGATGTTAAAATATTGATCTTATAAAAACAATTTCACATCTTCCTTATAAAGTCTCAGTATCTGTAACTTATTGAATGTATAACGATATGAAACGGATAAGTTTCTGATATGTTTTCATTCCGCTTTAAACTTCACTATCTGGCAAATATTTTTCTATTCACAACCTTAAGGTAATTTCATATTCGAATATTATAAATAAATTATTAATGGGTAAACATCGTAAATAAGTACATTTACAATAAATGTGAACAAAATATTAAGATTATCAAAATGTATAAGTGTTATTTATATTAACTGTGAAGTTTTATACTAAGCTTCCTATCGCAGCTTTACTGCGTTGAAATAGATGTTACTACGTAACTTGATCCAATTATCGTCTTTTTGTGAATGAATCTTTATTGTGAATTAAATTGATGACCATGGTTAAAAATATGGAAAATATTGTCAATAATGTCGTAGGTTTCGCTGGTCCCACTCTTGATCACTAGTTTTCACCCTGAAGTCGCCTCGAAGATCGCTCAAACTGAACTGAACTCGCTCGCCTCCCTGCGGCTATTTATATCGGCCGAGACGAGGCCCAGACCATTCTGGAAAGTTCGCGCATGTACCCGGTTTTCGAGACTATACTTCTATATACACAGTAGTTCCTCTAACGCCATCTAGTATTGAGTAGAGAGTTTCATGCGGTCTCTGTCTTTGTGTGGTTTCAATGGTTGCCGCTAGATGGCGCTAGTTTCTTTGTGTGTTCGTAGCAATATGTATACAATTACACCTCACAGACTTATAAATAAGACGGTCTTTCCTATCATTATTATTTAGTACAATCTGATCCAAAAGGCACGTCCTGTTTTGCGAATTATCAAAGTTTAATCACTGTATTCTAATTTTTCTTTTTAATTTTCGCATGAGTTCGCCACGTATATACATCTCTGAAGTTGTTATATATGTTGAATTTTTTTTCTATCGGTCATTGTAACTTATACTTAAAATATACATAAGTTAAAACTAAAAGAATATCAGGTAAAATGAAACCCACTCTTTTAATTTATATGCTAGTGTGAATTTGAAACAACATCTGTGAAAGCGTAGAAACGTTTTTATATTAAGACGACTAGGAATATCTTCTTTCTAACAAAAAAAGAATTATCAAAATCAGTACATCCAGTAGAAAGTTATGCGGTATAATACAACGTAGGTCGACGAAAAAAGCGTCAAATAAAAACGCATTATTAGATATAACTCGAAAAGTGAAGTGACACACACCACCTTTCGATTAAAAAAAATTTGTCGAAATCGGTCCACATGGGCAAAAGTTCTGATGTAGCATACAAAAAAAAAATACAGTCGAATTGAGAACCTCCTCCTTTTTTGGAAGTCGGTTAAAAAACAGCTTTCCGTTTGATGTATCACAACATAGTCAAGTTCATACTACAGAACGCAAAAATTAATAGAAGAATAATTTACTTAATTACGGATGCGGCTTTATTTAACATCACTTGGCCACTTTTTAAATGCAACAAAATTGTAAAACGCTCTCTTGAAAACTTAACAAAATGAGATACAACGTTCTTCATATCAGTAGACCATATAAATGATAGTGTTAGTGACCATGAAAATTATAAAACTTATAACTTCTAGTATATCCAATAACGTCTCGATCGAGAATATCGTAAAAGATGTATCCATATGAACCTACTGAGTAAAAGATTAATATTGATTTCATATAAAGAATTATATATTCAGTTCCTTTATTTACTAACTAGCTGACCCGGCGAACTTCGTATCGCCTAACACAAACTTTATCGTATGGTATTAAAGTTCAAATTGACTTTTACGTATTATCACAAATCTTTTGTATGGGAGTATAGAAAAGTGTTGTTTTTAGACTTTTTCAGGAAATTTTAATTTTTTTTTTTTTGAATTTTTCTCTCCGTAAGAACCATCCTCGTACTTCAAGGAATATTTTAAAAAAAGAATTAGCGAAAGCGGTCCAACCGTTCTCGAGTTTTGCGCTTAGCAACACATTCAGCGACTCATTTTTATATTATAGATAACAACTTTTTGAATTGTTTTATCTCAGAAACGGTTTTTCAGCTTCTTGGGAATTTATGCACAGGTCCTTCGAATGTCTAATAAAATGATCGGACTAAACGTTGATAGATCCTTTCAAATTAGCGCATAACAGCCCGCGCTTTTATTGACACAACTTAGCGATCGCAGCGCTACGCTATTTCGTCGATACTTTCGGGACACTATTTTCCACAGCGACCGTTCTCCTTCTCTCTATGCTCCATGAATGGAACGATAAAATAGATTGATAGATTTGACAGAGACAGTATGTAACAAAGAGTATAGAAAACATAGAGTATAAAAACATAGAGGGCGCTGTGCCAGAACGCTTATGCAGAGATCCACAAGATCGTTTTCGAAAATTAATACATAATTATGTATAAATATTTTTTTAGGAATTATCTAAATGGAATCATCAACAAGAACAAATGTATTCGACTCCTAAGCGCGTTCCTTCAAATTTAGGGTTTTCTATAATCTATTTCACATAGGATGGGTACGGTGACATTTGATATGTTCCAATACACGCTCACTATTTTCAACAAATCGGATAAATATACATTTTTAAAAAATCACCAATTAGTTTCCAAAGCAATTAATAGTGCTTGATTAGATTGAAATTGTATTTATATATTTTATTTTATTTTATTTTATTTTATTTTTATTTATTCGGAAAACAAACAGTGTTTCATTACAAAAAAACATATCCAAATGAAAACTATACACCAATTACATGTTTTCACAACTAAATTACAAAAGCTTGTTCACTTGATACAGTTGTATTAAAATAATAAATGCCACCTACGGATCAGTTCGAGAGCCGTCAAACCAAGTGTTTGTCAAAGTAGTTTTGAAATGAAGTGTTGAAGAAGTAAAGAGGTCAAGCTGAGTGGATGCCACCACACTATTTAAACTTTTAGCGCCACGAATAAAAAAAGAGTTTTGTCTATAATTTGATGCGGACTGCGGAATGTCCAAACATAAAGGTTGCCTAGATGTTTTATAAGGCACCCTCAAATTAATTTTCGAGAGTAAATGTGGAGAATCTACACGGTTTTGAGCAATTTTGGCTAGAAAGACAACGTCGGCAATTTGTCGCCGTTCCTGCAAGGGTAGTAAATGGTGTCTACGGCACCTTGCCTCATAATTGCAATCGTTGATTTCCAGCCTGTACTGTAGATATTTCAAAAATCTACGCTGTATGGACTCAATCCTATCAATGTAGACATACGCGTTTTTACATTTTAAACAAAATAAAAAAGGTACAGAAAAAATGATAACTTAAAATTACAGGCATGAAACGAAACGTTTAATGATAGGGATTAACACGTAGTAATCGGCTAAAATAAATAATCGTAACGGCCATCTTGTGAATCGCGTCATCTCACTGACTCGAGATATCTCAATCAGTACTTTCTGTCTCTTGTATGCTTCCCGTGTTTTGGTTTTGCCAGTTGCTATAGTTGTATTTGTTGCTGTTTTATTGTTGTTAAGTTCTGTTATTATTTTTTTTAGTTATTCATTTTGTGTGTGTGTTCTGTTCTGTAAAATGCCGAAAAGAACAAAAGAAGACCGTTTCAAACAGTCATTTGGTTGTCCGCTTTCGGGAATACTTTGAACAGGAGTGAGAAAACAGCGGTCCATTATTATCTGTCAACCACATAGTGGATCGAGTTGCACAGGCACTTGAAATTAGGCGTAATACAGTGTCAAAAATTACTTCAGCCTATCGCAGTCCACTGTTGGACATAGGCCTCCACAAGTTCGTGCCAAAAAATGGCGTGAACTCATGTATGTTGCCTATAGTCACCACGCTGAGCGGGTTGGTGACCGCAGGGCCGGCTTTGTCGCACTGAAGACGCTGTTGCCCGTCTTCGGCCTGTGTATTTCAAAGCCAGCAGTTGAATGGTTATCCCGCTATCGGTCGGCTTTATAAGTTTCAAGGTGGTAGTGGAACTGTGTTATCCCTTAGTCGCCTCCTACGACACCCACGGGAAGAGACGCTGGTGGCTATATTCTTTATTGCCGTAGCCACACAGCTTAGTGTCAAAAATAAGTAAAGAAAAGTATGGTGACACCAATATGGAAGATAATAAGTTATCGACCCCCAAAAAGAGGCAAAGGAAATAAATGTTTGTTCGTTGAGGTTGAATATGATTATTAGCGGAGAAATGAGTTGCCCACAGTTTTACAATAATTAATGTCTTTGAAAGGTGCTAAATTATTTAATGGAAGTGTGACATCGTTATGGCGACTTTTAAATAAAATTGGATTTCCATAAAATAAAAAAAGTTAACAAACGGAAAAGTGCGTGAAAACTTTGTGACATTCTTAGAAAAGGCGAAAAACATTACGGATTGGTACAACGTAGTATTCCTTGACTAGACATGGTTGAACGCCAATCGTACTGTTGGCAAAGTATGGACAGACGACACTGCTCATTCTTCGACTAAAGTACCGGAGGGTAAAGGCGAACGACTAATAATTTGCCACGTGAGCTGTGTTAATGGGTTTGTCGATAACTCATTTCTCGCGTTTAACACCACCCTTAAAATATTATTTATTCACTATAGCGGTGATTAATTTTTAATAAGCAGTTAAAATTTTTTTTTTATTTAATCGATTAAAGGTTAACCGCATTTGTACTCGATAATCGAATTACATCAATTAATTATGCATGGTCACCTCACTATAGAGTTAATTTGACATGTGTCACCGTACCCATCCTACGTGAAATAGACTATAAGTGTAATAGATCACGTTACGCATGACAAAAAAAATGCTAGCCCATTTTACAAGCTTTTATTTAAATTTCAATGTACTCGTATGTATGTAAGTTCGGATGAAATCTTGCAACTCAATTTTGAAATAGATATCTTCAACTAGTTGAGCTGATGGACACTGCTGGATGACAATACATGGTTAACTCTGTGACGTCATTCTAAATCTAACATGGCGGCATATCTAAGATGGCGGACTAGTTATTTTTAATGCACTTCCACAATATGGGTATCAAATGAAAGGGCTTTATTTAACTTGCAATGTGTGTATGTATGTATGTTTGTTCGGGTGAAATACAGCAACTCAATTTTGAAGCAGATATCTTCAACCAATTGAGCTGAAACTTTTTATACAACTTATTAACGTTTTTAACCGACTTCAAAAAAGGAGGAGGTTACTCAATTCGACCGTATACATATTTTTCATTATTTTTTTATATCGGGGATAACTTCGTCGGTTATGAACTTGTTATGATTTCGATACTTTATGATTATAGCGTTATGATTTTGATAATTCTTTTTTTCTTGGAAAGGAGATATCCCAAGTGTGGTACGATGATAAGGAAACCAGGATCTGATGATCCCAGAGAAATCGAGGGAAACCCTTGAAAATCCGCATAGCTTTTTACTGGGTGTACCGATTTTGATGATTTTTAATTTAATCGAAAGCCTTATCATGTGGTCACAATTAAATTTTATCGAAATCTGATTACAACTTTTGGAGTAATCTTTGATAATGCGTATTTACTTGACTGTTTCTTCGTCTACCTACGTTGTATTACTAGTCGATGTAACTGAAGTCGGTTTTTTTCCGTTTGCCAGCAAACACAATTATTAGAGCTAAGAATAATTAAAAATAGTATTGGTCGGTTATGCAGAAGTACGTTGCCAGAGTTGCTCATATATTAAGATAAAGGAAAATTTATGCAAGGGCTAGGAATTTCTTTTCAGGTTGAACGGGATCAATAACACCTACAGAAACTCCCAATTGAAGGAACGCAGTTAGGAGTCAAACGTCCTATATAGAGAACGTACAATTTATTAACAAAAACTTTCTAGTATTGCGTTATACGAAAGAGTAAAATTATAAATCAAACACTGACTGAACGACTCACCTCGGGCCGGTCATGATCCAGGCGTCGTACGTCTGGTCCGGGAAGCCACCGTTCTCGATGAGACCATCACCATCCCTGTCCCAAGCCACGGCGCGACGTAACAACGCGACGCACTGCGGGTACATATCCGCCAGGTAGCGACGAGCGTCCCACACTGCCACTGAGTCCCGATGACAGGGCGCCTCGGAGGCAGAGTCTCGCTTCGAGGGCGGGTCCGATCGGTACAGCAGCTCTAAGATCCCGGCCACGCCCCGTGTAGGTGAAGTGGGGGGTGTAGGCGGGGGCTCGTATGGAGGGGGCAAAGCCGGTTCGCCCTCTTGCGTACAGCGCGCGTATAGATCCTCATTACTGTCGCGCACGTCATCGATGAAGGCCAACGAGAGACAGCGCTCGTTGCCGAAGGGCGCGCTATGAGCCCGCAGCAAGCGGTGGTCGCGCATCACTTGCAGGATGAACTTGAGGTTAAGGTCGCGCCACTCGGACACGTCGTGCACGTTGTACGCGTTAATCTGAGTGAACGGCACGCACTCTGTAACGCGAGAGCGATTTTTACTTGACACTTTTTTATTAAGTCCCTTTTTAGTCCCGGAGTGGACTTACTGCGATTTGGCTATTTAGGCGTTCAAGCCAACATTATACTTTTTGATATTGTTGAAATATTATAGATATAGTTTTATTAATACACCATAAAATAGATATTATTTTTTTTATTTTATTTTAACACCTTTATCATCGTATTTTAAAACTAAGATGTCACATAATTATACTCGTTAGATTCTAACGAGAGCTAACGATTGTAACTTGAACGAACGCCGTAGCTACTCCCGAGTCCAAAGTTATCGATCGCGATCATATCGAGCCAGCCTATAACATCTCCCTACTAGGCATAGGCCTCTTTCTCCATTTTAGAGAGGGATTGGAGCTTAATTCACCAAGTTTCTCCACAGTGGGTTGGCTGACAACTAAATGTAAATCTCGATTCGCATCAAATTACCTTGAAATTACAGCGCTTTACCTTTTACCGCGCGCCATGTGTCATATCTTTACTTAAGGTAATACATTTTGTTTTTTTAGCTATCCAGCGGTGTAGCTGAACTTTGAATGAAGATAATAAATATGTAGCTGCAACACTAAATCGTATCCACCGATTTTGTTATCATTAGTTTTTTTTAATGCCTCCATATGAAAGCAATTTCAAAGACATATTCACGTCAAAATGTTCATAGTGACCGTGAAAATTTAAAAAGATTATTGCTTATGCATACACATGTTGCTAAGATTACTTAAAAGGAATACGTAAAAAAAAAATCCAATTGAATAAAAAAGGTTACAATATTCCCTCTCCCTTTTCACCTCTAAGCAGTCTAATTTTATTGAGTTGTTTAGCACTAGTACTAACCGGGATCTCCCAGGTCGTGCGGAATGGAATCCTTGATTTTGAATTTGCAAGTTTTCCCGTTATACAAAGTTTGCCTTACTTTCGTCGTTTCCGTCGTTATTGAGTCACGGAACATGTACTGTAGGACTACCTACAAGACAAAAATGTAACATTTCTTCTTATTTAAGCTTTTTTTATATAACCAATCTATATTCATATACAATCGCTTACTTGTAAATTAGGCCATAGTTGTGCGAGTGCAAAAGATGCATAAAAATGAACATCATAGGAATTGTACATTCTGTATTCGTGGCCTTCTAAGTACCCGAACACACCAAATTCATGCCTGAAAATTACTAACACAAATTAAGAAAAAATATCCACAAATCTAACACTTAAAAATGTTATTTTGAATATGTAACAAAAGGTCACCTCACCGAGGATCATTCTCGTGATACTCGTCGGGGACGTCAAACCATATAGTTCCACCATCAGCAATGAAGTAAAGCTCATTCATTAAGGCACTTTTTAACCAATCTGGAATATAGCTGAAACGAAAGAGTTTCTATATTTTTATCTAATATTAAAATAATGCGACACATAATTACGGTAATAATTTAAACATTTTATAAATTACCTATTATTTAATATAGGGTCTTGCCACTCTGCAAGTTGTTTTTCCCAGTTTTTATAATTTCTAAGCGCGTATGCAGCAATGCCCGCACCAGCAATACCATCACTACCGAAATACTTTGTATAATATCTGAAAAAAGAAAAAAAGACAACATATAGACAACCTAAGAGAGTTCTTTTTTCAATTAATGTAAGGTAAAAATATACCTTTTATGTATTTTAGAGTCTTGTCTGTATTTAATGACAGGCATATCCCAAACAAGGCAAAACTCGGTTAAACCGTGCGCTCCTGCGTCTAAAGATATTGTGCTTGACAATCCTATGGAGTCATCTGTAAATAAATGTTGTAAAAAATTTGGTGTAATGCTCTTTAATTCAATATTTCGTTTAGTTTCCTGGTAATTAATAAAAAAAAAAAAAAAAAAAATATGTAATTAGCGTGTTAGGAATTACTTTTTAACTTTTTAACCGACTTCAAAAAAGGAGGAGGTTCTCAATTCGGCTGAATTTTTTTATGAATATTAGCTTAGAACTTTTTACTGAGTCCGATTTCGATCATTTTTTTTTTTAATCGAAGGGTGGTGCTTATCTTGTGGTCCATTTGAATTTGATTACCAGCACTACCAGAGAACTACTTTTTGAGTAATTTTGATAACGCGTATTTACTTGACTATTTTTTCGTCTACCTACGTTGCAGCACTTGTCGATGTAATTGAAGTCAGTAATTTTTCGTTTGCAAGCAAACACAATTAATTATTTTAGTGTTAATGTTTCTGTCATTTACTGACATACTCTGATTTCTAATTTTATTTTAAATTTAGCATTTATATGTTGGATATAAGCCCAACTACAACTATGTGACTTACTTTTGTACACCTTTTTTGTCTTTTCTTTACCATCCTTTTTAGCCTTGTTCGGCGGAGCCGTTGTCTGACTTGGATCAGGTTGTAACTTTCCGTGTTTCTTGATACATTCCCATACGTAACCACACGTTTTTGAAGAGTTCCATAAACAGTAACCTTCGTGTATTGTTTCGTTTTCCTCCTTCTTTTTAGCTATTGTAAAAGTGCAAGGCTGATCAACTATAATCTGTTCCAATGTTACGCCGCATGTGTGTTCTTCTGAATATCTCTCCAGTTCCAGTTTACCTAAAAATATATGAATGTTCTATTTGTTGATTGTCTTTATACGCAATTTATTATCGCCAAGTGTCTTAGGTAGTATCATATTTTTAATATCAACTCTGAAATGCTATCTTTTGGAATTTATGCAAAACCATCTGTACACAGAACCCTCAATAAAGTATTGTCAAATAAATATTAAGATGCATAAAAAAGATTTTCGAAACTTTATTTGACGGATCAATAATGTAACGTTTGTGGCAGTAATTCTTAGAAAAGAATTAAAATAATTTAGAGATGTAATTTCTGATTCGTAAGATTAGATTTTGTGTTACCCACAGATTAGGAAATTCTAAACAATTTTTTAATATCATCTCCTGTCTAAGAATTCATTGTAATGTGAAAGTTTGAATAGTTACGAGTGCTGTCAGGACTCACTATAGACGGCGCCACGGTCGCTTAGACCGAATATAAAAATCATCATATAAAAAATTTCGATCTAGCGAGTGCATCGTTCCATAGCTTAATTGGCTAAAGCACCGCCACGGTAAGTCGGAAATGCAGGTTCGATCCCCGCTGGAACGGTCGATTTTTGATATGATATTAAAAAAATGTAATTTCTGATTTCTGATCTAACATAAAATAAATTCAAATAAGATAAGAGCTGCAGCTCGGACAGCCTCCATAGTGTTTTCATATAATTGCTATATTACTAGATTATAACTGGTGTGATATAGAGTGTAGCTGTCAGCCAACCAGGTAATTATAAAACAGATACAGGATCAAATCTTCTATAGTTACTAATTTCGATAAAAAATAATCAATAATCACATCCTTATCAATAATCCCAACTGAAATACCAAACCTCTGCAACATTATACAAAGTCTTAATCGATCGATAAAATATGATTAGTACATTACATAGTTTCACAATTGTTAATTTGTTATCGTACCTTACATTGAAAAAAATTCAATGCCACAGTAAATAACTTAATTAAAATTTTAACACGTGCCTACTGCCAATTAGATATTTTTGGTTTTCATGGAATTGCTCAAAATTAGTGTGGGTATGCGAAGGTTTACGTCACTCGATAATTCTGAAAAAGCTTATTGTACACTCATTTGATGATGTGCCAATTACGCAAATGTACTTTTTGGTACATTTATCTGTATAAAATATATTTAAAAAAGAATTGAATGAGACATCTGTTTACAACATTTATATCCAAACAGAATGAATGTTATGAGTCCAAGTCACGTTTGTAAATTCACTAGTTTAGACTTGAGAGATAGATAAGTCTTAACACAATTTATTTATTTATTTACTTATTCTTTATTGGACACCTAAATATAAAGATATACAGAATTACATAGTACTATATGGGGATCGTCTACGATGCATTTCATTCAAGTTAGGTATATTTACTGTATAAAATTGTCAATGCAGTAATGGTGTAACGTTCAAACAGATTTGCTTTTACTTATAATTTTGTAAAAACGATCATTCCATATTCCCACTTCGAAGTAGAGTCATCGTTTTTTGGGATAAAATTGTTAGAATTCAAATATCAATAGTTAGTTTTAAATAGTTTCGGTTTTTTTTGCGATCTTCTGTCTGTCGCAAACGTAATTACAGTACAAATAGAAAATTTATGTAAAAAGACGATCAAATGGAGGCGCTAAAAGAGCGATTTCTTCCAACCAATGATGTAATTAAACGTGAATGGATGATCGAATTCGGAATACAAAAAGAACAAAAAAATAAAGTTATCTAAATACCGTAAGAATTAACGACGCTCTTCATCAAGCTCGAGGATGTTGAGCTAAGTACCCATTATTGTCTAGCTCACGAAAGACCATCCTCAATTTTTGAAGTAAGACTTATCTTTACACACGCTTGACTTGGGGAGTAAGCTGGTGAATGCGTGACGAGAGCGTTGCAAATAGTGTAATCGGGCGAGGCGAACGGAGCAAAAGAGAGAGGTTCGAGAACACATTTTCTTTCCCCCTTTCTCTCATAGCCAGTTACGGTTTCGTGTATCTAAGCCATAGTACAGCCATATCGCTAGAGAAGTTTTACTTCAGTCGTGTGGTCTAAAGCACACTCGTTTTTTTTTTGGGTACCGTGTAATGCGCCATCTTTGGCCGCTTTTTGCACATAATCGGCCATAACTTCGAAATAATGTGAGACAAGGACTAATTTTTTAGATAAGCAAACCAAGTGCAACCTTATCTCTTAGTTTTAAGCTCGAACACAGCAAATTTTATAATTTTTCATGGCCAAAACAGAATTTTTATAGGTGACCAAAATTACCTCTACATTCTGCCAACATTAGCCACTGCTTATAACTCTTGAACTATCGCCTCTACAGTCGCATAATTAAGAACTATAATAGGAAACTGGCCAAAGATGACGGTTAACAGACATTAATCACAAAAAGTTACGAATTTACCTGTACAGCGCACTGGCCAATGTTACCCAATAATTTTTTCTGATTTTCATACAAATAATTTTTAGATTTAGGGTTGTCAAAATAAATTGACTTAGGTTAGGTACGTATGACCAAAATTTAAATCAAATAGGTGCCCTTTGACAGAAAAAAAAATGTTTTATATCAATCAACTTTAATTATCTTAGTTTCAACAACTTTATATAGCACTTACGATTATTACAATTTTAGAATGAAATATGACTCTCTCAGCTGTTAAGAGGTCTTCTTCAAGCACAGTAACACCACAACGTCATTTAAATCTTTGTCACAGTTTGTTACAGAATACACATATTTAATTCTGTCGTGAGTAGCGGCCTACGAATTGCAACTTTTATCTTAATTCAAGAGAAAAATTTTTAAATATCGCTATGGCGTTAGTGTGCTTGTGGAAATCCTCTTAATAACAATATTATATAGATTATCTAATTAGATTCAATAAATAACAGTCTCTAAAGAGGTAACGAGAAACTTAATAATATCACCTTTTTTAATAACTAATCAAGCTTCTTGCTTTTCATGGCTTCAAGACCATGGGCCAAATTAAAATATTACTAGTTGTCAGACTTTATCAGTAAACGTGTAACATGTAACAGTGTTCAATATTGTATTCATAGGTAATAGGTACCTAATTTTTTGGTATAGTAAATTTAAAAAATATTAGGAACTTAGGTATCTAAGCAATGTAAAAAACGGCAGTTAGGTACTTTAACATTAGTCTCATAACACACGTTATTACGTTAATTAACACAAGTATTCAACTAAAAGTAAATAACGTCTTCCTCAGACATCAAAATATATTCTTCAGGACTTTCGTTAATTTGTAACATTTCAATGATTTTAACGATAGAATCTTCAGGTACGGTAATATCCCGATCTTGACGTTTTGGTTTTATAAATTTTATGTGACCCTTTCTTCTGACACATTTGTAGAATATTATAGTAAAAGTTTTTGTGTCAAAATCAATATTTTCTATTATTCCTACGTAATATTTCCATATGTGTGACATATAGTATCTAACCAATACTTTATCTCCAATATCAAACTGTTCCTTTATGTTTAAATTTTTATAACTTCCATTAAAATATTTTCTTCTTTCATCGTTTTCAATTATCTGTAACCTTTCTTCTCTCTTAGTAGTCTTATTTTGTATTTCAGTCTTTTGTTTATCCATGTCATCCTGTAAAATATTTTCTTTAGTTTTTATCTTCTGTTTTTCATCGTCTGCGATTTTCTTTAACCCTCTCTCTTTATCAGTCTTCTTTTTTACTTTTCTATCTCTTGTATCCCCATAACACTGTAATTCTTTTTTTCCATGTTCATTCGTTATAATATTAAATTCTTTCTTTTTGATTTTGGTCTCTTTCTGTAACTGCGTAACTTCTTCGTCGATCTTAGGCAACTCTTTTTTTTCATCATTAATCACTTTTTGCAGTTCTATCTCATCCATGTATTCAGAAAAGGTATTAGCGAGAGAGTAATTACATTCTATTTGTAATTCTTTTTCAACTTCATAAGGGTCGTTACCGTACTGTGCATATTTATGTCCACTATTCTTCGAAATGTCTTCAATTTTAAAATCTGCGTCTTTCGAAAAATCAGGTGATTTTGGTGTGTCTGATTCAAAGTTAGTAATATCACTGAGGACGTCAATAATATCGGAATCACTGTGTGTACTGATCAAGTCTTCTTCGGTAGTAGTAGAGCTATTTAGAAACTTTTTAAATCTTTTAGCAGGTTTGATATTTTCCTTTCTAATGGGTTTTTTCAATAGGCGTTTAGGCTTTTTATTTGTAGTGATGGATATGAGAGGCTCTCTGCTATTTTGAGAAAATTCTGAAATGTTCATATAGTCCTCGTTGTCGTCACTACTTAATGAGCCATGAACGTTAATATTAACATCAATGTGATTTAAAGTTTTTGCCTCATCAACATTAAAAGTTTCAGCGGCAGTTTTTTTTAACGGAAAATTTGTGGTGCTTTTTGAATTACATACATTCGAAAAAATGTCGAAATTTTTATCAATTTCGTTTAAAATTATAGGTTTGTTTTTAGAAATTAATGCAGTGTTTTTTTTTGAAAGGTTAATATCAGACAGAACGACCACCTTCTTTGGCCTGTCTTGATCTCTGTTCGCAATCACTGATAACTCAGCTTCATGAACAACGTCAGTATTTTCTGTTATTTCCATAAGACCTGTTTTCTCATTTAAAATATATTCTTTCTCATAATTGACATTTTCGTTGAAATTATCGAACTGGTCACGTGTGTCACGTTTTTGTTTTGTTACTCTCGTTTTATTGTTGGAAGGTTTGACACGATCTCGCACACTAGATTTCGAAGGATGGAGGCCATTTGAATTAGGAGCCTGCATAAAATCACTGACTGTAACTGATTTCCCTGGTTCTGTTATAATTTTTTTGTTTCTTCTTATATTCATTGGATTTGGCTGTCTGATCCGTTTCAGATACTCAAGTAATGCGTTATCGATGCCACACGATGACAGATCTTCTTGATACTCTGGTAAACGTTTTAGTACTTCCCTTGGGTTGAATGGGCAGATCCCAGTAGCCTTAAATCCGCTTTTGATATTTTTATATTGATTTAACTGGATTTTTTCGACTAGAGATTTTAATAATTTTGGAAAATGGTTTTTATTTAAACTATTTTGGTTAGGGTTTTCCATTTTGTACTGAAGTAATATTGATCGCCACATCTTTTTAAGTGGTGCAAAAAAAGCTACATCGAGAGGTTGAGTTATGTGTGTGGAGTTCGATGGAATAAAAACAAATTGTATGTTGTGACGCTCGCACAATTCGATGACACTCACATTTAAATGGCTTGATAAATTGTCACATACTATGACTTTTTTACCAGGTGAAGAGGTTGCCCAATTCAAAACAATTGTTTTGAAGTAATCTTCAAACACAGTGGAGTCAAACCAGCCAGATCTAGTGCGGTTGAACCTTGTATCGCGAGGTCCACCCTGTACCCACTCAGAATATAAATTCTCTGCCTTGTACACGACATAAATAGGTAGGGACACTCCGTCTGCTGTTACAGAGAACATTAATGAGATCGCTCCTTTTGTAGAATTGAGAACTCTTTCAGGATATTTAACTCCTCTTCTGAATAAACACTTTGAAGATCCTGGATCATCTGTTAAATTTGTTTCGTCAAAATTAAGTATATTTGACGGAGGGACATCTTGTAAAGTCTGCTCTAAATTTCGGAAATATTCCATAAAATCTTCAAGACCTTTCTCAGCCCTGTGTTTTTTTATATTCTGGGTACTGCGAACAGTCAACTCGGAAGAATGTCGCGACAAAAAATTATCAAGCCATGCTTTTCCAGGAGGCTTACCGTTAAAAGTTTCCTCTCGGCCATTTTTTTTCAGGTAATCGAATACCACGAGGCGAAGATCTAATTTTGTAAGAGGACAACCGAATTCTCCAGCAGCAATCAAAACTTTTATGACTTTAGCTTCTTCGTTGGCAGAAAGTCGCGTAGGACATCCGACAGACTTTGCATGACAGTTATTAACTTTATTAATAATCGTTTGTTTCGGAATTGCAAACTGTCGCTCCGCTTCTCTAGCAGACAACTGTTTTTTCTTGACTAGGTCGATAGCTAATTCAAGCATTTCAGTTGAATAATTCTTGTATTGCCGAGCGCCAAGACGCCTCCGACTTTTTCTTACTTTTTTTCTTGATTTCGATTTAGGTGTATTCATTCTGTAATAATATAATATAATCAAATTTCAAAGTGGACTGGCGACGTAGAAGTATTGAATCGATTTTAAGGACGAATACAGATATACATATGTAAGTGCCAACACACTTGCCACGCCTTGTAAAGGGTTATGTCTAAGTATTTGCTTCATGACTGTTAAATAAGTATCTATTTACAGATTTTTTTTTAATATTTAATTTTATTAAATAACTACGTTTTACGTGCAAGAATTTGAAAAATCAGGTCAGTAGTTACAGAGATTATCCCACCATACAAACAAAAAACACTTTTTACACAATTGTAGCTTGATGTTTTTAACAAATAATTATTTTATATTATAAATAATCATCAATAACAAACAAAAAATGATGAAATAACCTAATTGATTATTTCATCAGCCTATCTCAGTCCACTGCTGGACATAGGCCTCCACAAGTCCACACCAAAAACGGAGTGAACTCATGTGTTTTGCCCATAGTCACCACGCTGGGCAGGCAGGTTGGTGACCGCAGGGCTGGCTTTGTAGCACCGAAGACGCTGCTGCCCGCCTTCGGCCTGTGTATTTCAGAGCAAGCAGTTGGATGGTTATCCCGCCATCGGTCGGCTTTTTAAGTTCCAAGATGGTAGTGGAACTGTGTTATCCCTTAGTCGCCTCTTACGACACACACGGGAAAAGAGGGGGTGGCTATATTCTTTATTGCCATAACCATACAGCTGATAATTGATTATTTCCAGATTTCTAATTGCATAATAATTACTATTTATATCTAAATTATTTTTCGTTAAAAAAAGGTGGCCGGGAATGACATAAGCTCTGAACTGGTGGGGAGGGGGACTCTAGAAGATAGCAACGGATAAATTTGACGTAAAGAATAATATACCTATAAACGTTTTAGTAGACAGCCCTAACACATGTTTGTAGGTGGCCAATGTTGACATCTTGTGTTCACAGCAAGTGATTGTAACATTGGCCGCTTGAATTTCTCAGTTCAAATGACTCGATATGATTTGAAATGAGCACCAAATTATTACCTTGAATTCATACAAAAACATATAAAAAAACTCCTCACCTGTACAGTTTTTGACGCTTGCTAGAACCAGAATACTCGACGAACAATTTGGTACCACGCGAATAGATAATACTTTGATGGCTGTTGACAGCTAACTGAATAAAGCTAGGAGGGGAAATTTCAATCAATATTGCTAGAAATATATTCTTTTTTCCCTAATAGATTAAAAAATGTTGCTATCTCAGATAATTTTGTTGCTACAATTATTTTTGCTTAATTTTGGTAACTGGCCAATGTTAGGCTTGAAATACAATGTTGGCGGATTATACTGTACCCAACATCATCTAAATTTATTTGCTGAAGTAGGACACAGCAGAATACATCCTGCTGAAAATCCAAAGCTGCCCGTCTAGAGGAACAATCAATATTACAGACGATATAGTGTGGTGTTCATGTGGTGGGTAAAGTGGCCAAAGCTACTGAACATGGTCGGACGTAGAGTCGCCAACGTGCTTGTGATGTTTCTGGTATTGCAGACTACGGTAACCATTTAAATTAATAAAGCTTCTTATATAAACAAAATGTAACGAGAGTCAAGGTTGTGAAAATGACGAATAATTATGCATAAACAAAAACAAAAATCCTGATTTCACATTTTCAGTAGCACGGAAGCCCCGTATTGTTTATACTGTAGTCGTGTCCCTTTGTCCCTACTTTCATACGATATGGGAGAGACTCATATTCATATCAAAACGCACAATCAATTGTTAAAGCATTGCCAAGTTTTAAATCGTTAGCAATTAGAGCTGCTAAAATAACTTGCGATGCAGTTCAGCCCTGCACAAGGTTTTGATGTCCAAGCTTCTTAGTAGAACAAAAATCACAATTTACAAAACCATTATTCGTCCAATCCCGATGTACGGTTGTGAGGCTTGGACACTTACGCTCAGAGAGGAGAATAGGCATCTGTGTCTAAGGCAAACATTATTGGAGCTACCAAATCCCATCGGTTGCGTTGGCTCGGACATTTCAAAGTTAAGAGAGCGTATCTGGATCGACCAAATGGACGTAGACCGGTGGGTCGCCTCAGATACCGCTGGAGGGACGTGGTTGAAGCAGAATTGGGTGAGATCCAAGCTAATAATTGGCGGGAAATCGCGCGAGATCATGGAAGGAGATCAGGAGAAATCTTGTTTCGGAGGCCAAGGCCCACTTTGGGCCACTGAGCCAGATTAGTCTTAGTCGTAGTTGTAGTCGTAGTCGTAATAGTAGTAGTAAAAAAAGAGAAGCAAAAAAAAAAAAGATAAATATTACAATCAAGCGTTACAATTTATTTTTATTTTATTTTTTTAGTTATACACAAAAATAAGGCAAAATGTTGTTCTGATTCAATTCATTGCCGAAAATATGTATAATCGATACTACACTAAGAATTTAAGACCGAGTTGATCGTTGATTGATTGATCGAGTTAATCTGACGATCTAAATGTACAAAATATTTTTTTTTTTGTAAGTATTCTATTTCACTGGCAAACACACAATGGTAAACATAAACTTAGGTTCGCGTGTCTTTTAAGGCGGTCATCTAGTTAAACAATAATAGAAATTCAGTATGTTATAACACTTACCTACTGTTTTTCTTCTATTTAATTCTGCTAAAACTTCTGTCCATGTGAATGTAATGCTAACATGTCTGTGCTCATTGCTAACGTTTTGTGCTGAAAACACAAACACAGCACACGGCAAACTGCTATCCTACAAATAACAAATACCTACTTATTGAACAATTTTCTTTGACACAAAACCTTAAGAGCCATTTCACAAAAATCGGTAACAATCCGCGAAATTGTAATATTTTGACTTCGTTAATCTCAGTGTAGGATGCAATAATGTAATTTATATTCTTGAAATATAGTAGAGCAACATTTTGATTGACACAGAATTTTGATTTATATTATGTGTATAAAATTATTAACCTTTTCATCAGCCTCCTCCCTGGGTAAACGGTCGCAATGTATACTTTGAAGTCCTAGTTTTCAATAACCTCTACGTTGAAACCATTTTAAAAAAATACGTAATATGTGGAATACAATTTTGTTGAATAATAGAACAGAGTTTTATTCCATTTATATCTGTAGTAATCGATAAAAAAAATTTTAAGTTACGAATATTTTCCAAATAAGTATAATTTTAAAAGCGATATTTTTCTTAGAAAACTAAGATATTTTAACGAACTATCTTCATCAAAGTAAACTTACATCATTAAGGAAAACAAAAAAAAAAGTTAAAAGATGTAATCATTTTTACTACATTTTATATTAAATAATAAAAAGATAGTATATATTACCACGCATCAAGCCCAGTAAATCAGTCGAGCGCTAGCGCTCTTAGAGGTAAGGTCCACGCCAAATTCTGCGCAGCCGTCTCTTTCGCTCACACGCGCCAAGCGCCTGTTGTTATAGCGGATAAACCGCATTTGATACTTTCAAGTAAAACAATAACTACTCTAGTATCTACTCGTAACTTGTATTCAGTTTTCTTTCATAATTTGTTTCATTGACTATTAGGTTGAATACTGTTATTATTCTGTTATTGTTTTGACATATCTAATAATATTTTTTGTACTTGTTTGTTGTGTGTGTGTTGTTTGTATTTGTTAATGTAGCCAGGTTCTTGTAGTATTTACTTGGCACCAACTTCAAAATTATAAAATATTTATTTAATCATTTCTGATTAACTAAATCTAAATACGAATTACTTTGTACTAAGTAAATTTATTTTTCACTTTTTAGTTTCCTTTTTGAAGTCGGTTTTTTTTTTGTTAAAAATAATTTTTTTTTTACAATTTTTAGTGATGGGTAGACCTAACAAGGATGCTTTTTCTCTTATGTCGGGGGTTCGGCAACATACACAATACACAAGCACAAACACCCAGATCATGACAAACATCTATATGGCCAATACAAATGTCTGTCGTGCGCGGGGATTAAACCCACTAACGCCAGCACAATAGCCGGTGCTGTGACCGCTGCGCTAACGCGTCGACATACTATGAGTAAAGTTCGCTATCAGGTGTACGTAATAACAACCGGGACTGACAGCCTAGCGTGTTCTCCGAGGCTAGGTTGGGAGAACCACAAGGATTAACAACTAGACCGAAAATAAATATTTGTATAAACATAAATATCCACTCCGAGCGGGAATAGAACCCGCGACCGTCGGTGTCTAGGCGCCGCCGACACGGCACATGCAACATTATATCAAAGCGGTCGTCAAACAGCAAAAGGTAACTGCTGTAAATTGTTGAGAAATTCCCTCGAGTGTTTATGGGCTCCATCATCAAATCTGGTCCTGCGACACAGATGATCACACAGCAGGTAATTGCTATAAAACGTTGAAAAGTTCCCTCGACTATCTTTCGTCTCCATCATCAAACTTTAATGGCACTTGTAACTCATATAGGTGCAAAGTTCTCATAAATAGAAACGAATTAAGTTTAAACAGCAGGTAATTGCTATAAGTCGTTGAAGAGTACCCTCGACTATCTTTCGTCTCCATCATCAGACTGAAATGGCACTTATAACTCATATATATGCAAAGTTCTCATCAATAGAAACGAATTAAGTTCAAACAGCAGGTAATTGCTATAAATCGTTAAAGAGTTCCCTCGACTAACTTTTGTCTCCATCATCAGACTGTAATGGCACTTATAACTCATAAAGGTGCAAAGTTCTCATCAATAGAAACGAATTAAGTTCAAAAAGAAGGTAATTGCTATAAATTGTTGAAGAGTTCCTTCGACTATCTTCCTTCTCCATCATCAGATCGACTCCAGACCTTTATTAAATAGTAGTGCTTTATAGTACTTAATGAAAACATGATTAAATTTTCTAGTCACCCTTACGATTTTTGAAAGTTTCCCTCGATTTCTCTGGGATCCCATCATCAGATCCCGGTTTCCTTATCATGGTACCAAACTATGAATATCTCCTTTCCAACAAAAAAAGAATTATCAAAATCGGTTCATAAACGAAGAAGTTATCTCTGAACATACATAAAAATATATATATATATACGGTCGAATTGAGTAACCTCCTCTTTTTTTTTGAAGTCGGTTAAAAAATATAAATTAAATAAACATATTACGAAAATGACTGTAAAATAATATAATGATAATTTCTGTAAACAAATGTATAATTTAATTTTCTTTTCTCACATTATCAATACAAATAGGCATTTCAATCTGTTTGTCTTGTTATTTGTTAATTAATATGTTTGTCGGTGTCGATGTCATAAAATGGTATTTTATTAATATCGTAAATATTAGATTCATTCGCAAACTGAAAAAACTAAATCAATTTAAAAAAAATGTTTCATAAAAATTGTTTTTTTATTTTTATTTTAAATTTATTGACTGTTGTTATATAACATACTTGAAATTTTTAACAAATTAATTATGTAAAAAACATTTTATACCATAGTTATTAATTTTTATTATACATTAGAAAATGATCAAGATGATCTTTTGGTTGTCACACTATACTTTCAACACAAAGATCGCGCGGCTCGTACGACTCGCGCGATCCGACCAAATTTACCTAAACTTGCAGAGCGTAAAATTGTGAAATGGCTCTTAAAATATTTCAATAATCGAAATTTATTTATAAGTACACGCACTGTTAATTGACAAATGTTAAGAATTAATATAAGGAATATTATTTTAATACATACCTTATAATTATGAGGTATCACAGGCGATATTTGTCGACAAACTAATTTAATACCATATTTGGTAAGATCATATGTGGTCCATGCTCTTGGGTATAAAGCTGTATATTCACAATCCGATCCATTAATGTTCCATTCCCACGATGGGAGTACTTTCTTGGGTTTACTGAATTAGATAAATAAAAGAAAAAGTTATAAAAATTGCATCCGAAACACTGCACTATATCTTTACTTACAACGAAACGAAAGTTCTTTATAAACAAGAAAGTTGACACTTCGATTTATAATGTAATAAGTTTCAAAACAGTTAAGTTAAACTAAAAATATAACTGAGTAAATTGTCTAAAACCCAAACTCCAATCAGTTGTTTACAAAACGTTAAAACACACGAGTATTGTGTGAGTCACCCATCCATTTACTCTACTTCTTTAGACATGGAGTACCTTGAAGATCTCATTGAGCCTCTGTACTGACTGTAACCTTGACATGTAGGCAACTAGCTAACCTGGCGAACTTCGTACCACCTTATTTTTTTTTTAATATAATAATTATAGATATACAGGCTGTCCTGTAAGTCGACGTCAAGCCGGAATCGGGTTAGGTCTAGTCCTTATAGTTACCAGAAAAATATAAAAAAAGTCTGCTATGTATTTTAGCGATTATATTAAGATAACAGATAAATCAACAAGTTGAAGAAATGCGAAAGTTTAAAATTTAGCTATAAGCACAAATCTGTTTACACTTTTTATATAAAGAATAGAATTACTTTACTCAAGTAAATAGTCATTTTACAAATTAAAATTTTATTACTTTTAATTAATTAATTATAGTCAAACTAGCTGAGCCAGCAAACGTTGTTTTGCCAATGCACTATCTACTATAAGTGTGCGGGGATTTATTTATAATCTAACGCATTGTAGAAAATGAAAGTATGCATGTATGTATTTATGTAATATGAAAAATTAAAATAATACGTATAAACAGTCACTGCTAAGATCGATACACAAATAAAACCAAAAAAATGGCCGAAAAGGGTATAGTGTCAGACAGGAGACTGGCTTCATTCTCATCCCTACTCCGTGATGTTTGTTGGATGAGAGGTCACAACGGTAGACATCTGGCAGGGATAAACTGATCAATTGATAGTTATCGACCGGCTAAGGCAGGAGATCAAATTGAATTGAGAAAAAAATCAAAATTAAAGGAAATTACTAAAAAAAAAAAAATTGCGATGAAAAATAGAGGTTGATCGTAGAGGTGGAAAATTAAGCATAATATATAATTTTATTAGCTTAAGCTGTAAGCTATCCTAAAAAAAAAAAGAAAAAATATAGCACATAAAACATAACAGCCAAATTGAAAATCTGCTTTTTATTATTTCAGTTAAAATAATAAAAGTGAATCAACGATATCATCTCAACTCCGCCATCTAATTGTTAAGAATACAATTTTACTTACACTACAATGTTTAATTTTACATTATAAAAAAGCTAAAGCTCTAAAATATACAATAGAAAGATAGACAATAGATGTATAAACCCCTGTTAATAAGGTGTAAATTCAAATTGAATTTTTTATTTTTCTTATTATTAATTACATATACAAAAAATGAGTTTCTAACCTTATTATCATACCATTTACATTATTATGTTACGTCTTAATTAAAACACAGTCATGTTTACATATTATATACTCACTTATAAGTAGACAAAACTGATTGAAATATGGTTTCTTTTTTGGCATTCCTTATATTCACAATAAATTGACATTCTGGTACAGTGACATATTCATAAATGCCAGGGCTCAGTTGAAAACGGCAAAACTCCCCTTTAAATCCCCTGCCGATTGTCCCACCCCCTATTCCTCCAATTGGGCAACCTATGATTTGGCAAATATATTTAATAAAACTATTTATAATCAAATTGTTATAATTCTAATTTATATAATAGTGATAACAATGTTATATTTTTTATGGTATAATACTTACCATACATTCTCTGAGCAGAAATCATGTGAAGATAATCCATTATTGGTTTCCTTTTTTGCATTTTCCGAGCTAAATAATATTTTATGTACCTAAAATTGTTTGAAATAAAATATCAGTCATTTTAAAGTATCATAAAGGGTTAAGAAGTCAATCAAATAAATTTAAATTAAATTACCTTGTTGTTAAAGGCATCATTGCAAAGATTTGTTTAGGCCTCGGTATTATAAGTTGTTTACTTTTTAGAGGAAACTCGTGGTTTAATGCCAATTTAAGGCCATATTTCGGAGGTTCATCAAATTCCGAATGTTCAAGCGATTGTTTTTCCATGATTGTAACTTAATAAAAATGAAATTTATGTGATCCGGCGATTTTTCGTTACTTAAAATGAAAGAGATATTGTTAAATGACATACATTTGAAAAATTAGTTTGTATTATATTGCAGAACAATTCTTGAAGGTTAGAAAATATAGAATTTTAAGAATTTACCAGTTTAGAATTTAATGCATTAATAAATGGTACCGTGGTCTTATTAACAAAAATAGCCGAAACGAAATTGAATGACCGCACTGAACTAAAATTATGCAGGAAATTCAAATTGTCAAATCGAAATAAAATTATCACTAAAATTAGTATTCGGATCATGAATAAATCTGATAGCGAAAAAATCATTTAAAACGCGACTCAGTGACCATTACAGGTTACTTACAAAGAGTACGACTACGTATGATTACTGCTGGTTACCAAAGCTGGTTACTGAACCTATACTGAACCGATGAACCGATCTCCGATCAGGGCTGCCAGGTGCACAAAAAGTGTGATCGTACGTCTACTACAAAAAAAATCGTATGCCAAGGAAATTTTGAAATAAAAAGATCGTACAGCCCTTTAAGACTAAGTACTAATTTTTTTAATATCAATTATCAAAATTCTTAGTTTTAGAAAATAAATGCAATAAAACTATTTGTTACACTCATACAAATTTTTCTGTGGTCATATTTTTTAACAAAAACATTTGTTGACTTAAACTTCGTATAATTTTCGTTTCTACTTATTATAATTGCTTGCTTAATAATGTGCCCTTAAATATCATTGGATAAACTGTTTCTAATTTTTGTTCTAATTAAATTAACTTCGTTGAATGCTCGTTCACAATTTGTACTGTAATGGGGAAAACATAACAAATTAAAAGCAAATTGAGCCATTGTTTTATAAATTTCAAATTGTTTTTTTTTTTCAAAATGTATTTTTTTTGCAAGTCACAATTATTTCCGAAAGAGAAAATTTCATTAGAAAGCAAACAAATACAGCCTTTACATTATATTTTAAAGAGTCATCATTCAAGTAAAACATCTAGGCACGCGTTAGGTAGTTAAGGCAATTCATGCTTGCCGGTGGATAACGTTTCTTTAATTATAAAATGTTTCCAGGTAATAGGAATATAAAAATCGTACATTTTGCGTACGATCTTGGTCTAGCGATCGTACATGAGTAAAAATACAACAAAATCGTATGAGTACGATTAAAATCGTACATCTGGCAGCCCTGCACAGAGATGTTACCTGTGTGACCAGATTTCATTTAACGATTTTAACGAATCTACTGCTTGTAGAGAATAAAAACTACTAAATTCTACCAAAAGAGAACGAGAAAATACTAAAAATCTATTACATGTTTTCGCTGTTGTGTTATAAAGAAAAAGTATAACATTATTCTCTTGATTTTAACGATAAAACAATAAGATGAACAAAGAAAACACCGTAAATTACATAAATCAATGTTTATTACTTAAAATTAAAATCTACAGAAATATAGGTATTTTTAAATTGTGATCGAGTTATGGTCGGTTCATTATGTTAGGTAACATTATCATAAAGCTGTTTTGAGTCCATTAATTTGATTTAGAAGCCCTATTTCTTAACATCTGTAACATTTTCTACTTTTTTTATTGAAATTTTGTGTTTTACTCGGAATTGATAACTGTGGGAAGCCCCTACATTCCAAGAACAATATTATTTAATCCTTAGTGCCTATGAAATACAGCTTAGATTGGCTTGTTTAATAAGAGGCTCATATAAAATGCCTCTGGGAAATACCATAGTCTTGGGTAGCACATGTACGATGTACTAAAAAGTTACGTTACTTAGTAAGGTACGAAATGTAATAGTACCAAACGTCAATCGCTATTCAGACCTAATCGGACTAATCGTACACTGTAATAATACTATCAACTGTATAATCTATGTTACTTGAACTACGTTCACCGCAGTCCGACGAGTTTGTATTGTACGTCTAAGGGTCCGAGTATCACACTGTCCGATTGTCCAACTGTCCGAGATGATGTTATTTGTACCTTCGTACGACGTTCATTAGCTCTAAAATGAAACAGAGCTATACAGCAGAACGGTACGAACGAACGAGTTACATCGCGTCGTAAATTATATTCATTTCGCGTTTTAATGTCCCCTTTTAAATCAAAGTTTTATGAACATAACGTAAACTAATTACTTTTACGTAAAGTAATTTTTCTTGTTATAGTTTTTGTTTAGTGTGGGTAAGTAAAAATTGAGAATTTTTGTGATTAAAAAAACCTTATAGATACACTTTTACATAAAGCATGGGTTGTCTGGAAGAAATGGCTAATAAGTCCGCCCATTGTACTTCACTGTCTGTAGCTATCTATATGCTTTGTTTGTAATATATTTGTTGTGTACAATAAAGTATAAAATAAATAAATAAAATAAATAATAAAAGAAATTTGTTTTTTATTATATCGTTATTTTTATGGGAATCAAATCAAAATGAGGTTTGTTATTTCACAATCGTAAATTTAGTGCTAGAAGACAAAAAAAAAAATCAAAATGATGAAAAAAAAAAGTATTTCGACCTGCACACTGTTTTGTAGCCAGGTACTATTTATTATCATTAGGTCACTAATAGTACTAATAAGGTGTATTATGAAAGATCTGACCTTATTTTCTCAAATTGAAGACTAATTGTTAAGATTTTCACAGATTTTTATTACACAACCGCTCTGTACAAATGTCGAGAATAGAATACCCACCAAAGAGTAATATAAGCATACAGGACCCACATTATCACATTCCTTTTTAAACGTCAGAAACATTCATTTGTTCGTTTCTGTGTTGCTATATGTAATTAATTAATTTAATGTGTTACTAACTCGGACTAAGAATCAAAGATTCTTAGTCCGAGGTTACTAACAAACTGAAACTTACTAAATCTAATATTAATGTAAGTTATGATAATAAATGTATATTACATCATATTTAATATCTAATAATTACATCTTAATATAGTATCTTGGCTAATTAACCTTACAGCTTGGCCATCCTATCTAAGTGGGTCCTCCCACTTGCTCATATTAACTTAACATAAAAAGTAAAATAGTAATCAGCATAACAACACTAATTTGATTATTATACAATGAAATTATATAGCATATATTGGCCTAAAATACATCATTTAAGGCGGGTAAAATAAATTATAAATTGTAACAGAGCTTTGCTTGACACAACATCGACAATTTACAAAAATGTATACAAATGATGTAAATTGATTGATCTCAATTAAGTATTTCTAAATGAAAATATTATAGTCTTTACAATACATTCGCTTCAAGTTAATCATTGATTACTAACGTAATTCATAATCACGTTCCTAATTGGTTACTACGTTATATACAAATATCATATCATATACACATATCATATTCATATATCATATTTATATATCATATTCATATATCATATTCACATATCATATTCATATATCATATTGATTTTAATAGTCTTATTACATAATTATCTTATCACAAATATTTATCATATTTCAATTTCGTTAACAATACTTCGACATTCTCATTCTGTTTCTTGCGCAATTTGTCATGGTCTGAGGTCATCTGTGCGACACCGTTGTCATGGTGCCATTCATTGCTGCACTGACCAGTCATGACAAATTAACGCTCAGGTCTTATTAACTATCTTGCAATCATATGTGCGACATCAATATCTCGATGTCATTCATTATCTGCACTGATTGTTCATATTTTTTTTTTAAAGTATTCGTCAAGATGTCAACATTCTTATTAATGACACACACAACTTTTAATCGCTATCGCGAAATTTGATCACCAAAAAAAATTAATTATCGTAAATAATCAAATCATTATTTCTCGTATAACATATATATATATTTACAGAGCTATATTATTATTTTTTTTTTATATTATCATTATAATTTATTATTCTTTCTCTAACTCAATTTCTGGAGCCTCACTTTGATCGCTGTCAGTGCTATCACTGGTGTAACCCTTAAAGTTCATCCAGGGATGAATTTTATCCAACGCGACAACGTTCTCATACCTCTTGTTACCTCTCCTCGTTAATGGAGTATCTTCAACAAGAAATCTATCGTTGGGTAATATCTTAAGAATCCTATAAGGACCTTGAAATTTAGGGATGAGCTTGTGCGATTTCCTTACGTGATCTTTGTCTATTACGGTTCTTTCTATCCTGACCAAATCACCTACATTATATTGCCTCTGACATGTCCTACGCTTGTCAAACTGCTTTTTAGCATATTCCTTTTGCTTCTCTATCCTCTCCCTAGTATCTGACCTCAACCTATCTAATGCCTCACCCTCGATTCGTTCAGTTGTTTCAGTAATTACGTCGGCCAAAAGATTTTCAGATGCATTCATCAGTCTGCATCCGAATAATAATTCTGAGGGGCTTTTCCCTGTTGTTTTATTACTAGTGGTATTAATGCCTAACTGAATCTCTCCGATGTAACCTTCCCATATATTATCATTCCCACCATGACATTTTGTGCTTATTGATCATTATCTGATATGGTCCAATTAAATCTCTCGACCTGTCCATTCGCTCTTGGAGTAGCCACTGCATTTAGAATATGCTTTATTTTTAATTTATCTGTAAAATCTTTAAATTTTGCACTTGTAAAACAAGTACCACGATCCGATATAAGACGAGAAGGAACGCCAAAATAACTAAAATGTTCTTTAAATACTTTGATCGCCGTAATCGATTTCGTATCTCGTACGGCTCGAATATTAATAAATTTTGTAAAAGCGTCGATAATAACAAGCATGTTCATATTAACCCTCTTAGAGCGAATGAAAGGGTCCAAATGATCAGCATGAAGTGTGTGAATTGGCTTTTCTAACTTTGGTATGGAGTGAAGCATTCCTTCTTTAGATCCCCCAGGTGTCTTATGATGCGCGCACTCTAAACAAGCCGCGACATACTTCTTAATGAATCTACGCATTTTTGGAAACCAAAATGTGCCTCTTATATGATTCAAAGTTTTTTCGAAGCCGAAATGACCCACATCGTCGTGGTTCATTCGCAATACTTGCCACCTACAGCTCCTAGGAACTACCCATCGCAATCCTTCATCTAGAATTTTGTACACATAGTTACCCTTCAACTGATAATTATTACGCACATCAGCTAAAAATTTTGTCTCATCGTCCTCTAATATGTCCCTCACACGCTTTATCTCGATGTCATCAGCTTACACAGTAGCGACCCAGTCGCGAACATCTACTTGTAGAATGTCAAGAACATGATCAGTGTCTATATCAGTTAGCTCACCAACAGGTCCTCGACTAAGCGCATCTACGTGAGCCTTGAAATTGAATCCACCAACGTGAAATTCGTGGAATAAGGTCCCTTTTTGTCAGCGTAGTACGGAGCCCATTACAGTCAGTGACTATTTTGAATTTTAGCCCTAACAGATAAACCCGATAACGATTCAATGACGCTACAACAGCTAAAGTTTCTAATTCAAAAGAATGAAACTTTTGTTCATCGGCTGAAGTTTTTCGGCTGTAATACGCTACGGCCTAAGTAAACCATCTACATCCCGCTGCAGAAGAATCCCTGCAATACCTAATTTCGATGCATCTGTGTGCATTTCGGTTTCTAATTTAGGATTATATAAAGCCAATATTGGACGTTCAATTAACTTTGATTTTTATTTCTCATCTTAATGACAATAGTTTGACAATATACCTAATATTATTAAACATTATTTTTCAGTCTGGCAATATCCCATTAGAATGGAAATGTCAACTTAATATCCCTATATTAAAAACAAACAAGGATCCTCTCATCCCATCTTCATATCACCCCATAGCTCTATCATCAGTCCTTTTAAAAATAATTGAACATTTAGTTAAAAGTCGCCTTGAGTGGTTCGTAGAAAGTAACTCTCTTTTTTCTTCGTCCTAGTTTGTTTTCGGCGAAATAAAAGCACGTACGACAATATAGGTATATATATACTTCGGATATAAAATTAGCTTTTTCTGTAAATAAATTTGTGCTTTCAGCCTTCCTAGATCTGTCGAATGCCTATGATAATGTCATTGTATCAATACTAAGACAAAAATTGTTGAGTCTTAAAATCCTCAGCAAAATTATTTCATTTATTATAAATATGCTTAGGTACTGATAGATCAATTATTTTCTACAATAATAACCAAAAATATTTAAGAATCCTCACCAAAGGTTTACCTCAAGGGTCAGTTTTAAGCTCCTTGTTGTTCAATTTGTATACCCATGATTTAGATTTAGTAATTGACAAGAATGTTGATGTTTTGCAATATGCGGATGACTTACTTGTATACATAAAAGGAAATAATATTGATGATGCGTCTGCGAAATTAACGGAATCTCTGTATTATCTTAAACGGTAGATAATCGTGGTCTCGATTTATCACCATCAAAAAGCTCCGTCGTTCTTTTTCATCGAATGCGTAGAGCTGCATTACTTCATGTGACTTATGAAAATAGTATTATACCGCAAAAAAAGCCATCATAAATTTTTAGGTATTATTTTAGACGAAAAGCTTTCAGGAACTCCTCACTTTAATTTTATTATAAATAGATGTGAGAGAAATTTAAATATTATGAGATGTCTTGCAGGTGTATGGTGGGGTGCCCATCCTTTTTACTTAAAATTGATATATAATGCATTAATACGTAGCATATTAGAATATGGCACCTTCTTGCTAGAACCTAGGTCTATGTCGGGATTTAAAGCATTGGGCAAAATTCAAAGTAAATGTCTTAGGATCATTTGTGGAGCCATGAAAACTAGCCCTATGAATGCTTTACATGTTGACTGCTGTGACCCACCTTTGCATACACGTCGTCAATATTTGGCAGACAAATACCTTTTTCGCTGCCTTCAACTCACTGATCATCCAATTATTGCAAAGCTCCAACAACTTGCTTACTTTGTTTCTAATAGTTCGTATTGGACAAATAAACCAAACCCGTGTTTAGTTACAAGTTATTTTAAATTCAAATCTCTTTCCGCTCCAATTCAAAGCTCTTGTAATTTACCAATTTTCTCTTGTTCATACAATGTCCTTATTTCTATTCCTAATGTTGTAAACTTTGATATAGAAAAAACAAATTCTTTTAAGGCTGATGAAAAATTTAAAAGAATAATTGAAACACGATTTAGCGATTATCATTATATTTTCACAGATGCGTCAAAACATTTTGCCAATAGTAATGTCGGAGTAGGAGTTTTTCACTTTCAATATAATATTGTTCAAAATGTCAAACTCCCTCCTGAATGTACAGTATTCTCTGGGGAATGCTTAGGCATTTTTAAAGCTTTAGAATATATCAGGTTAGCTAAACTTAAAAAATCCAGTTCTCATAAGTTCTATTCAAGTTCTTGTCAAGAATCCTTTTAAAATTAAACAACAGCATCCTTATATATTTGGCATTAGACAATTATTAACTGAGTGCACTGAGAAAGGTCTCTTAATAACGCTTGCTTGGATCCCTAGCCATTGTGGAATAGAGGGAAATGTCAGAGCAGATACTCTGGCTAGAGAAGCTACAAAATAAGTGGTGACCTTTTTCCATATAAAATTTCCTACCCAGATTTATTAAGTTTGCCCAAACTTTGTATGGATAAGTCGTGGCAAGTGTCCTATGATCATAGTAGTAGGCAAAAAGGAACGTATTATTATAGTCTACAATCTGAAATTTTGGTAAAACCATGGTTTTATATTATGGATTTTAATAGAAAAAGCTGTAGCGTAATACCGAGACTAAGGCTTGGTCACACTTGTTCTCCACACCATCGGGCTAGATTTAAAATTATTTCCAGTCCGTCCTGTTTTTGTGGTTATGAAACGGGGGATATTAACCATCTTTTATTCTCTTATCCACTTTTCAACCGCTCCCGTTTCCTGGAGCCACTGATTGAATATAAAATTCCTTTTCCTACATCTATAAATTGTTTATTGTCTTTTAGAGAGTATGATGTATATAAAATTGTATTGGATTATATATTTCTTAATCATATAGACATTTAATATACTGTATATGTTTTTTATTTATTTTTTATTTTCCTTTTCATCAAAAAATATATTATTTTGTTTCTTCCTATCCTGTTCTGAATCCTCTCATAAATTCCTCTTGTCCGTTATCCACAATTTTTGAACATTTTCCTTAATTCCTGCTCGTCATTGGCAATGCACTAACGTGCAGTCCATAAAAAAAACGTGTTCATTTTGGCCTAAAGGTCTACTATTACAATTTACTCTGTGGTCTAGATACCAGGCCAGAAACTCAAAAAAAAAAAATGATGTGTTCATTGACTTCGTTGACTTGAGAAGTTTATATAAATTTAATATAATTTCTCATAAATTTGGTTGAATAATATGAATAAATAAATGTAATTACAGTCTAAGATTACATCTATATAACTACGTATTTGAAATTATATTAAATGGCGTTTTTAGTCTTAGAAATAATATGTAAAAAGATGATTTAAAAATATAATCCATACATTTATAAGTCTTATAAGAATGGATATCCCGGTACAAATAGCAATTAGGCTGAAGCCCCCAAGTATAGCTGATTCTCTGCAGTGTATATTCAGTAATCCAGTGACGCAAATAGTCATCACAGAGAGTGGTCAAACATTCCATGTAAACAGAGCCCTACCAGGAGACTGCACGCAAGCACATTTGTTTAATTCATTTATGATACCTCAAATCAACTGCTTCTTAGATGGATGCGATACATCTGTTGTCGTGTTTGGCCAGGCTAAGTCTGGGAAAACTTACACCCTCTTTGGTCCAGGTATGAACAAATTAATATTAGAAGCATGTTATATAAATAACAACTGATGAAAGACTATAGACTACAAAGACACTTAATTTTTTTACTTTTAAGATTAGTTTATTGTAAACTGCGGTACAGATAGCAGTGTTTATATATTTATATATATATATATATATATATATATATATATATATATATATATATATATATATACATCACACATATAAAATATATATATATATATATATATATATATTTTTTTTTTTTTTTTAAATTTTCTTTCAGGTTTTGAATGTATACATAGTGAGTGTGATCAAGGAATAGTTCCACGGTTTTTGACAGAAATTTTTCACAGACTTGGACAAATGCCTGAAAGAGAGTTTGTATTACACATAACCTGGATGCAAGTAGTTGATAACAATATTTTTGATGTATTGGGCGCTGGTTTGGTAAAATGTTCGAATGTTGAAGAAGCTTTTCAATACTTACAGTTAGGTTGGAGACAGAGATGTCTTGGAAACAATCATACATTTTTTACTGTTAGTATGGAACAGAAATGGGTGGGTACTAATGGTGTTCTTAACCATAGAATGTCTACTGCTAGTTTTTGTGATTTAGCAGCATATCCTGAAACAGGCTTGTTTGCTTTAGAAAACATTATAAAAGAGCTCATAGCAGGAAACCCTCCCAAACAAATAAACTATGATAGGTGTATCCTAACTGCAATGTTAAGAGACTCATTTGGTGGCAGAGCATTTACATGGGTTATCGGATGTATTAGTACAGAACCAGATGACTATCAAGATACACTTAAGATACTAAACTTGTGCTTGTGTTGTAGAGGCATAAAGAATTATGTAACAGTTAATTTATTTGCCGATAATAATACTCCTGTATATACAGATAAAATGCCAAGTGACAATGCATTTAACTTACAATTTGCTACTACACAATGGATTAAATTAGTTTCAAATGCTGAAGGTCTTTTCAATAAGATTTTACAATCAAAATCATTATCAGAGGCTGATATGAATCAAGTGAGTGAATGGCTGTTTTTGAAAGCTGAATGTGATGAATGTTTAAATAATGATATGACAGCAGACAATAAGGAGAGTAGTGCAAAACAAGGTTTACCTAGAATAGCAGAAGACACAGAACCAAGTGAGATTAGTGAGTCAGATGTTGAATCTAATTCTGAAGACAGTGACTCTGAAACATTATTTCAAGATAAACTGGAAAAATTAATGGAATATTTTAGAGAAAAGAATGATCAATTATTTGCAGACAGGTGTGAAGAATATCTGAATCATATAGATTCAGATGATATAACAATATCAGAGACAAGTGGCTCACAATCAATACCCATTATGACATCTCAGTCAAATTCTGGTAGAAGAAGAACTATTCAGCCTGGAGAAAGCATTTCTGGAGCTCAGCTAGAATTGTTAAGAAAAGTAGCTGCTAAAGCCATTTCACCTGAATCTCAGAAAATTATAATTGAATCTCATAAAAAAGATATAGATCCTGAACCTAAATTAATAGAAAGAGAATTGTTAAAAATGATTGACTCTCCAAAGACTAATGAAATATGTAAAAAATATAAAATTACAAGAGAAAAATATACGCAAAAACAAATTTTGGCAAGAAAATTGTCAAAAGAAATAAGTAGTAGTCAAACTCAATTAAAAGAATTAATAAATATGTGTATAGCAAAACAACGTTTAATTGACGATCTCTCGAGAGCAGTTTCATACAATTCTCGTAACAAATCGTATTCTGAAAAGAATGAGTCAAATCTCATAGATCAAGATACATTAAGGGAAATAAAAAGGCATGAAACAAATTTAAAAACATACAAGAAACAGATAGATCAAATCAAAAGACAAATAAAAAAAGATGAGAAACGAAAAAATACATTAGATGTAGAACTTTTAAAAGACAAATTAAAATTAGATGAACTTTCAGAGTCATCTGTTGATGTAAAAGAAAAAAAATCTAATTCCATTAAACATTTTACTCATAGGATAACTCAGTTAGACAGTATATTGAAAGAGAAAACAAATGATTTAGCTAATTTAGAATTATCGAAAGAGAAAGAGCTAATGTTGCGAAAGGAAATAAAAAATTTACGAAAAACAAGAGAATGTTTACATGAACAGCGTTGCAGCTTAGGACACAAAAGAAAAATGTATAAATCACTCTCTGATTCGGAGGCAAGTATATCAAAACATGAAAAAGATGTTTTCGTTTATTGGTCAATAAACTCAAATAATTAACTATTTATCTTATACATTTCAGGAACGTAAATTACTTGAATGTGAAGAAGCTATAGAAGCAATTGACACCGCAATAGAGTATAAGAACAATTTGATTTGTGGAAAATCGCCGTCGGCGTCTTTATCTGATTCTCAAGATAACAAGGACAACAGAAGTAGAGGCGAGCAAATGTTGATGGCAAGACTGGATAAATTATCACATGATGAAATGAAAACTTTATTGTACAGATATTTTCAGAAGGTTTGTTACTCATATCTTAAGGAAAGTTTAATCTATTTGTTAATAATCAGACTTGATTGTTTGTTTAGATGTGGTAATCGTGGCATTGCCAAATCGTAACATTTCAGAAATATTTTTTAAACTGAAATTTGGACTTATCCAATAAAATAAAAAAATCTTGTAAATTACTTACCTGTAAATTTAAGATTTCCCCTATCAAATCTTTCCTCTATTTAAAAAATACGAATCATCGGAATTAATTCATCCTGCAAAAAGTTATGAGGTAATTACGCATTAAAAAAAAAAACGAGTGTGCTTTAGACCACATGACTGAAGTAAAACTTTCCATCTTCACCAAATTATATCTCCCTCTCAACTTCTGTTCCTCTCGCTCGATCACACTTCGTAACGTTCTCGTCACGCATTCACTAGCTTACTTCCCAAGTCAAGTATGCGCAAAGAAGTTTTACTTAAAAAAAAAAGAATATATAGAAAATTAATTGTATGGTTAATGGTAAAGTATATGATTTGTGATTGACCCCTCGAATGCAGTTAATGAAAGTGGTCGTCTGTGCAGGTGGTGGACCTGCGCGGTGCGTGCGCGGCGCTGGAGGCGGGCGCGGCGGCGGCGGCGGACGAGGCTACCGTGTGGCGCGCGCGCGCCGCGCATGCCTGGCGCCACGCGCAGCGCGCGCGCCCCACTACGCACCACAGGTACCTTCTCAGTACTGAGAGTACGTTCCCTAGGGCCAAAAGGGTCATGGGCCTGGGCGGTAGGCTGCAAGGGCGGCGCAATGCGCACCTCATGCTCAACTATGTGTTCCCTTTTTGACTTTATATGCTAAAATTTTTTTTTAGAAGGCTTACTAAATAACAATATTTAAAACTTATTTGTAGAAGATATACCATACGATGTTTTTACTTTTTTCCAATTAATTAGATTTATGAGGCGGCAAATATTATTAACCCAGCATGCTGCATCTTAAAGTACGCCTCCAACTGTACTGATACTATGAACTGTCTGTAAGGTTGCCAGGTCGTCAAACCTTACAAACATCTCGTCTTGATTAAAACCTTCGGTGGGCCTTAAGGAACATACAAAAAAAAAAAAAAAAATAGCCGAATCGGTCGAGCCATTCTCGAGTTATGTGCTTAGTAGCATTCATTTTTATTTACATAGAATAAGGTGTATAAAGTCTGGCCACAAATACTGTTACAATTAAAAGTAAACAAAATTCTATTTTTAATTTGGAACCTGTCATTTGTATATGATTTTTCATTATGATTCCTCATTTTCGCGCCAATACATTGTAAAATATTTTGTGATATTAAAATAGAGTGGAGTGATAAAGGGAACCGAATCGCTGTGATTGCATTACACAAACTAGGTATGGAGCCAAATACAATTTTAAAACTCTCCATACGCTTGGTATTAGTCAAATGTTGGTGTACCGGCTATTGATAGGTACAATAAAACCTCCTCTATGTGTGACAGAAAAAGATCTGGGCGTCCACGTAGTGTTCGTGCGAAAATGGCGATCAAAGCAGTAAGAGAAAGAATTTGTAGAAATCCTGTCCCTGTCCTGTTTATAAAAATGGCCTTAAAGATAATATATCTAATTACAGACCTATTTCAATTATATCTGTCTTTGCCAAGTCATTTGAAGTTTTAGTTTATCCCTACTTAAAAAGTCATACTAACCAGATTTTTGTTGATCAATAACATGGCTTTGTCAAATCACGTTCTACTAGCACAAATTTAGTCGCGTATCATAATGAATTGGTTAGCGCAGTTGATAAAGGCATCCAAATAAATGCTGTCTACATGGACTTTGCTAAGGCATTCGATAGAGTTTCTCACAAAGTGTTGCTGGCAAAGTTAGAATTTTATGGTATATGCGGTACTCTACTAAAATGGTTCCAATCTTATTTATCAGGTAGAACGCAATATGTTGTGGTTAAGGGCTTTCAATTTAAGACATTCATTCATACTTATGTACGGAGTCACATGGAATACTGTTCGTAGTTTGGTCACCGCATTATAATGTACATCAACTCAGAATAGAGCGTATTCAGAAACGCTTTCTAAAACACATTGCTTTTTTATTAGTGTTACATCTCTTTTTGTGCATGTTGTGATAATTTAAAATGTTGCGCATTTAAGCTTAATTGTAGTACCTATAGTTTTTATGTGAAAATTGTAATGTAGCAACTACTGTTTGTCCAAATGAAAAAATAAATAAAGCAGAAGCTTTCATCTCGGGAGATGAAGATAGGACCTAGAACCGTGTCGCTTATTTTAAAAGAAGACTTAGGACTTGCAGCCTAATTTAGCAGCAGCATAATTTAAAAAAGAATAGGGTTGTAAAATCAAAACAACTACTTGAACGGTACGCAAAGGGAGGTCACAGAAACATTTTGTTTACAGATGAGAAGATTTTTACACAAAATGAACGTTTACAACGACATACAAAATTAACGTATTTAGATCCAACGCTCAAAGCTCTAAGCTCTAAGGAAGCTTCCCAATTAGTCAACAGAGTACAACGTGGGCATTTTCCGACTTCATGATGTTGATATTTACCGTAGCTTGTAGAAGCCTACAACACCAAATGCATTGCAAGCGCGTTGTCGACCCTATCCCCAATTCCCTCTAGGCCACCATACTCACCAACAGGAACACAACACTGCTTGAAAACAGTATTATTTAGCTGTGCTCTTCTGTAAGGTCGAGGTACTTCCCCAGTTGGGCTGCATAAAATGTTGAAGTAAAGTTGAAGGTCAGCGCTCAATATCCGTGCCGATAACTATACCAGTAATAGACTATCGCCTACATTGTCAATGCAACGACATGATGACAATACTCCACTGGTTGATTGATCAATTGGTTAGCCTGAAATCAGCCGCTCGACCACAAACATTTTGTTACACCTTGAATACAGATTATAGAATTTATTCAATTGTTTTTATTATTTTCAGATTTTTTGATGGCGGTAACGCAGAACGAGCACTCTCATTCGGCATGACGACGGACTCTGAGACATCTGATGACGCAATGCGATTGGTCGACCGAGTGAGACAACTCACTAGATACCATCCATCGGTAAGTGATTCTCTTTTACTGACGCCGGTTTACAATAGCGATACATATATATGTTTAGAAGACTGAAATTTGCACATGTTTAGAAATTGAGCATGTGTTTATTTATTTTATAATATTTAATAAATATCTAATAGGTGTATTTTGTATGTATATTATTTGTGTATTATTCCAGGCCCCTGTAATTCCAAGTCAAAATCTTAGGCAGCTCATGCCAGCAACTAATCTTCCAGTGGCTACAGTTACAAAAGAGAAGAATAAGTTGGTGATAGTGCAGCAGAACAAAAAGAACTGATATTGGGATTTTTTTTTGTTTTTACCGCTCAATATTATTTTAATGCTTGCAATTTATTTATTATTTAATTTAGTGTTTCAGATTTCTTTAATCAATTATTTTTATCTTTAGACTTTATTTCATTGAAAATCATTGTAAATATATTTATTGTACCCTAATGATTTCTACTAAATTATGTATTCGGTAAGTATGGACTATTGTTTAAATGTCATATAGATTGGAGAGAAATGCATAGTTCATTGATAAATATATTTTAAATATAATCGTAAAATATATAAATGACTCCAAACACCGTTTTTGTTTTTTTCAGTTTCTAATATACTATGATTTGTTACGACCCTTACTATACGATAGAATAGGTTATTGGTACTTGTGTTACACAGTTATGGATAATTTTATGACATATTACGAAGGGATAAAAATTAATTTATCAGATTGTTAATATCATAACATATTTATACAATAAACGAATACATAAAAATTCAAGAAATATTTATAATAAGTTAATTTTGCTACAATTAGGTATTTTTTTTTGTATTTGCGTAAGTATGTTTTTATTTTATTTACCATACTATACAAATTGTTAATGAATTTATATGTAGAGTTGTGTGATAAATAAAATATTTATATTAATTAGTCTATAATATTTGCACTTTTTAAGCTCTACATTAACATTAGCAACATTACTCTTTTATAGTTTTTGTTCGCTTAATTAAATACGTTATTACTAGACTAGAATTGTTAGGAGATATTGTATATAAACCTTGTGGGTCGTCTCCTGTACATACATACATAGATTTTTTTGTGATAATAATTTTGGCTACCGTGTTGTAAATATTTGTTTCAAAAAGTATTAGAAAGTTTTCATAGCTCTGCAATTTTTTTTAAAAAATCTTCGTGTCTTAATAAGACTTAAAATAATAAGTCTTTATAATTGTGAAATTCTGAAAAGATCAAATATTCTCTGAAGTTTCAGACTTTCGGACTTATTCCTTTAAAAGTTTTATTAAGACATGAAGATTTTTTAAGATTTTTTCAACAAATATTTCCACTAGGGTAACCAGTCGTTTGATTAAAACAATTAAATATCTGGTTTTCGTTATTTAAGGTACTATAATATAAAATGCAGATCGGCGAAAGTATTAACTGCTATTACGTATAAAAGTCGTAATATCGGACAGTTATCAGATTAAAATTAATGTACTTAGATAAAATAAATATACTGTTTTACGATTATTTATCGAATAATAATTTAATATAATTCATTTAAAAAAATTAAATGAAGAAATAATATGTGGTCATTAACAATATTTTTAATCTGTACTGAAACACAAACTACAGTGGTTATGAACGTTGGAGGTATTTTTAAGGTAAAGGTATCGGTAAGGTTAAATGGCAATGGTATCAGGTAAGTTATATTGTAGTAGCCTTATTGAATTACTATTACTACTTAAGTAATAATAGTTCGATGTGGTAGGTAGCCACACACCCATTGTTATTACCCCGAATGACGCGCTCTCAAATGACATAACGTGGCATTTTGACGGGATTTTTAAACAAACAATATTAAAACATGATTTTGAGTACCTAAAAGGCTATAAATAAATACAATTTTATTTTTTATGGAAATAAGTATTAGGTATACAAATGCTCTACATTACTTACTAGCACCTATCTATTATCTTAGACCCAGACCTATGATATCACAAGCGTACGAATATTCATCACCATCACTTTTACTTCACACCATCATCATCACACTATCACACCGTCATCATCACTTTAGCCTATCGCAGTTCACTGCCGGACATAGGCCTCCGCAAGTTCGCGCCAAAAGTGACGTGAATTCACATGTTTTGCCCATGTTCACCACGCTGGGCAGACGGGTTGGTGACCGCAGGGCTGACTTTGTCGGACCGAATATACTGCTGCCTGTCTTCGACCTGCGTATTTCAAAGCCAGCCGTTGGATGGTTATCCTGCCATCAGTCGGTTTTTTAAGTTCCAAGGTGGTAGTGGTACTGCGTTATCCCTTAGTCGCCTCTTTCGACAGCCGCGGGAAGGGAGGGGATCGCTATATTCCTTACTACCGTAGCCACACAGTGTACGAATATTAAGGTTACTTTATCATAAAATTGTTGCTGTACTGCTATCTAATAAATAAAGTTGGTTTACGGACGATAATTTAACGTGACAACGTCATAACAAAACATCTCCTCGAACGCATAGGCCAATCAAGTGGAAGAGAAATTGATGCGGTGCAAGCGGACAATGAGTCATCCTTTTTTGTGCATGCAACCGGCATTCATCGATTTATTAGACGTTGTCGCGTCAAAATAGTAATAGAATTATTTTGCTAAAGGTATTGTGGAAATAAATGATTACGTACACTACAAATCCTACTTCAAATTTTACTAGCCCCTTGGTGGAGTTTGTAGCGGCCTTGCTTTCTTTTCCGCTGGTTGCAGGTTCGGGTTCCGCATGAGTCTGGGTGTAATATTTTTGTTTATATATGTATTATTTCTATGTTTATTCATAAAAAAAAATATATTTACCTATAACATATAGTAACTCGTAAATAGTGACGCGTCTAAATGCAATATGAATATATATTCAATAGACTTTAAAGATGGCGGACTAATTTTTTATACTTTCCTACATTATGGGTATTAAATTAAAGGATTTGCTGAGAATACTAGACTGAGAAACCTGTCCAGCGATAACTAAAACTTTAAAACATAAATTAAAGAAAAAACTTTAATTTTAAATACACTTTTACAACCTTTTATATCATATAAATTATGTAATGACGTTATAGTAAAATAAAGTAGTAGATAGTAAAAGTTAATTTTTTTTCTTAGCGCATTTCAAATAAAAGTTGCTTTTAGAGTTTTTTTTTTAATTTATTTATTTCGCAATTCATTATGTCCTGTTAAAAGGATCAAATACTAAGTAATTGTGTTTGCTGGCATACGAAAAAAACCGACGTCAATTACATCGACAGGTACTAAAACAACAGGTAAAATACAACGTATGAAGACGAAAAAATAGTCAAGTAAATACGCATTATCAAAGATTACTTACTCCAAAAGTTTAATCAGATCTCGACGAAATTTATATGCGACCACGTGATAAACATCGGCTTTCGATTAAATTAAAAATCATCAAAATCGGTACACCCAGTAAAAAGTTATGCGGATTTACAAGGGTTTCCCTCGATTTCTCTGAGATCCCATCATAAGATCCTGGTTTCCTTATCATGGTACCGCACTTAGGATATCTCCTTTCTAACAAAAAAAAGAATTATCGACATCGGTTCATAGACGAAACGAAGTTATCCCCGAACATACATAATATATGTATGTATATATATGTATATATATATTTACGGTCGAATTGAGTAACTTCATCCTTTTTTGAAGTCGATTAAAGAAAGAAAACTCATTTGAGTCCTTTGAGTATTGATGTAAAGTGAATATTAGTTATTTTTTTTTTCAATAATTGTAAATATCAATAAAACTATGGTTGGAAGTAAGTGTAGAAATATTTTTTGTACTCTAAAAAATATAGTTTATTAAGTTGATTGCGATACATGCATTTTTGTAATAACGTCATTTTTCATTTTTTTAAATGGGATAAACTCAAAATTATTGTTGAAGATATCAATTTCAAACACTACTTATACACACGAAAAAAAGCGTGCGTATACTTACGTGCGCACGTAAGAAGTTATACTTCTTTGACTAGCTAACTTCATGATGTCGGTTTTTTTCGTGACTGCGCGCGCATCGTAAAATTTTACTCACATTTTTCCATTCGCGCCAAAAGAAGTATAACTTCAAAAATTCTGTATTATTATCACACAATATTTTCGGGGTATAAAATAAACATAAAGATTATTAAAATTTGTAAGAATAAACATTTAAAAACTTACTGTGATAAGGTACTTATTTCTAGTAACACATTTCATCACATTCGTTAAGCGTTATCTTATACTTTTTTAACACAATAAATTATTGTAGTATTGTGTTTTTGTTATATTGAAACAACTTTTTCGGATTTTATCGGTTATTATTAGGTTTTTTAAGATGGCCGACGTTTCGGATACTTTACAGCAACCATGGGAGGAGAATTCGGAAAAAAATGTTGTTTCATTATAATGAGTGAAATTCGCGTAAACACTAGAAAACAAAATGTGTTATGTATAATATGTTTTAGTCATTAAAATTATTTCACCTAAATTTGAAATTAATTTTATAGTTTTCAATTTTTATTTAAAATTCCAAGGTATGCATAGCACGCCTTCTGACAGCACAGAATAATAGTGTGTCACATACAGAATAGATCCACGTAATTTCTGAAATAAAAAAAAAAATATATTAATTGCGCTAAATCCTACCCTCCTGAAGCAAATAGTTGGCGATACTTACAAGAAAACTAAAAAAATTACGAACTTGTAAACTCAACGGTTTCAATTCGACTTTGCGCTCACGTCTATCTTTTTATATATATCAAAATATCAAACATGTACTTACCGTTTCGAGTTTATCGATTCGAGTTAGAAGTCTCTGACAACAAAGAATCATGAGACCAGGTGTTATACTGTCGTCTTTGTGAAGTTCTAACAAACCAAATCTTTCTTTGACTTCTTTGAATAATGCCTTTTCAACGTGCTTATTACTAAAAAAACATAAAATTTTCAAATGTAAAAATATGATAAAAAAATAAAAATATACATATTTCATTTTTTATTTTTATTTTGCCTACATGCTGTATTCAGTAAGGAGTTGAGTGGCTTCATCGAGATGATTAGCAATAAATAGTATAAGTTCGTCAGCGGGACAGGAAGATGGCGTTATAAATTGTCCAGTTGGCGAAACCATTAGAGGGCCTGCTTCTCTGTAACCAAATGCTTATATTACATGCTAGTAGATTTTAAGCTAATAAAACTGTTTTAAGAACTCAAAAACGAAAAAAGAAATAGTAATTTACAGTAGTATAAGTATAATAAAACTAATAATTAATTCATTTTTGTATTTACGAAGCTTAAATTAAAGTACATCTCCTTGGAATGTGTCGATAACAATTGAAATATTTATAGAGAGAGCTTAGTAGTTACCTCTAATTCTAAATAAATAATAATAATAATAACTTCTTATCCCATTAGAATGTAACGACCTAAATATTTTTTGTCATTAAATCCAGTAAATTACTAATGTGCGTTTCAAATGTTTATGAACGATATGAACGAATGTTATGAACGATAGCATCTTGGGCCGGTCAGTTTTATTATATATATTGTTAGAAACTTCCCCACGACCCGGCCCCAGCCTACTCAGTGACGTCGTGCGACGGAGCGTGGAGGGCGGGGAATAACGCCGCGTGCGCCGCGTCGCATCATGCGACTGCATCGCTCTCTTGGCTTCGAGCTCGCGCCTGCGACGGACGTACTCTTTAGTGCTAATAGGACGCGTACTTGTACTTGTGTTGATAAACATTTAGTTGATGTAAATGAATAAATCTTGTAAGGTTACTCCGTGTCTTATTCTTTTTAAAATAAAATTCTCTTTCACTTCTGATTTCTAAGAAAAAATATATATATATATTAGAGATGAAACGGATATCCGGTAACTATCCGGTATCCGGCCTATCCGGCCTTGTTTTCACTATCCGGTCGGATACCGGATAGTAATTCAGTATCATTATCATTGGCCTTAGTCCGTCTATTGCAGACGATTTAGACAGTGTCAGACAGACACTGTCACCTAGGACACTTACAGAAAATTCGACCACACTCGACAAAACACAGGAACGACGAGTCGATACGTGTGGAGCCAGTTCGGCTTCAGGAGTCTTTCGCATTTTAGATCTATACCACGAATGCTTGACGGAGACCCCAGTCCGGGTTTCAAATGAAGTTTTCCTTCTCCAGGACCCTGATGATTTTGAGGCAGGTTTTTCCCTCGGTCGCCTTTTACGACCCCCACGGGAAGAAAGGCAAGTGTGTGTGTGTGTACCAAACAGCTAAGTTCCGCCGGATATCCGGCGGCCGGATATTCGGCTATTCGGCCACATAGTTGGCCGACTATCCGGTATCCGGTATCCGGCTAAACTGCTATCCGTTAAAACTTTAATTTTTTTAAATATAAATATTAAATAAAATTAAAGATACATAAATAACTAGAGAACGATCTCTAACCGCTTACGCATATTACATGAAACTCACCAGTAACATATGAAATTGTTAGCATGTAGGTAAATAATAATAAATAAAAAATAAATAGATGGAGGGTATATTCAAATAACTTTTCTATTTTACTAGAGCACGCATCGTTCGAATATTTGCAAATTTTATTATCTATGCGCTTAGTAATTATTTAAAAGAAAACTAACTTTTTTACGAAGAACATTAATTGGGAGATGGTTCGTGCATATGCTCGTGTTAATGTCAGTGTGCGTGATGCGTATCGTTATTACTGCCAACTTTTAAAAGATCGGATAAACCCGCTATATTTAAAGCACAATGGGGACCAACGATTAAGGAACTAGTCTAGTTTGAAAATAACAGTGCTTTATAATCTAAATGAGCAACGGTGGACCCATTCAAACCAAAATGTTACAAGACAAACTGTTTGACAAACTGCACATGTACCATTAATGAGTGCATTTGAAGTTTTTGCAGCATATATTTTCTTAACACGACGGAGCACCCAACCAAGTTCAAATATTAAAAGTTCGCGAGTAAAACAAAACACGAGAAGGTAGGTAATTTATTATTTTGAATAATTATTGAAATAATATATTTAATATTACTTTATCAACGTTTATAAATTATATATTTTTAACCGACGTCCAAAAAAGGAGGAGGTTCTCAATTCGACTGTATTTTTTTTATGTATGTTACATCAGAACTTTTGACCGTGTGGGCCGATTTCGACAAAAATTTTTTTAATCGAAAGGTGGTATGTGTCAATTGGTTCCATTTAAATTTATTTGAGATCTAACAACCACTTTTCGAGCTATATCTAATAACGCGTTTTTACTTGACGCTTTTTTCGTCGACCTACGTTGTATTATACCGCATAACTTTCTACTGGATGTACCGATTTTGATAATTCTTTTTTTTGTTGGAAAGAAGATATCCCTAGTTTAGTATCATGATAAGGAAACCAGAATCTGATGATGGGATCCAAGAGAAATAGAGGGAAATTCTTGAAAACCCGCAATAACTTTTTACTGGGTGTACCGATTTTAATAATTTTTAATTTAATCGAAAGCTGATGTTTGTCATGTGGTCACATTTATTGAGATCTGATAACTACTTTTTGAGTAATCTTTGATAACGCGTACCCGAGTAGAAAAAAGGTCAGGCTCAACCAGATCATGTATCTGGACCGGATCAGGATAGAATAAGGTACGCCTGATCCGGCAAGCTCTATCAGGACCAGGTCCGATCCAGACAAAGATAGCCTGATGTAAAATATAATCAAGTATGGTAAGGCATACTGGATCAGGACCAGGTCCGGTCCAGACAAGGATGGCCTGATGTAAAATACAACCAAGTATGGTAAGGCATACTTCATCAGGACCAGGTCCTGTCCAGACAAGGATGGCCTGATGTAAAATACAACCAAGTATGGTAAGGCATACTTCATCAGGACCAGGTCCGGTCCAGGCGAGGGTAGCCTGATGTAAAATATAACGAAGTGTGGTAGGCATACTGCATCAGGACCAGGTCTAGATCAAATAAGAACAGCCTAGGTAGTAAAGAATATAGCCACTCCCTCTCTTCCCGTGGGTGTCGTAAGAGGCGACTAAGGGATAACACAGTTCCACTACGACCTTGGAACTTAAGAAGCCGACCGATGGCGGAATAACCATCTAACCGCTGACTTTGAAACACCCAGGCCAAAGATGGGCAGCAGCGTCTTAGGTGCGACAAAGCCAGCCCTGCGGTCACCAACCTGCCTGCCCAGCGTGGTGACTATGGACATAACACGCGAGTTCACACCATTTTTGGCGTGAACTTATGGAGGCCTATGTCCAGCAGTGGATCTGTGATCGGCTGAAATACCATATAGCTGAGTAAATAATAATAACTATTATATTCGTAATCTTCCACCCGCTTATATTTATATATTTAAGTATATCTAAATTTATTATATTTTTATATAAGTATTTATTATATTACTAGCTCGGCCCGCTCTGATATCAATCTGATAATATCTCTGAATCACGTAAAATTAATCTCAAAACTTCAAACGCGATATCTTCGTAACCATGGGGTTTACGCGAAAAGCACACTACGGGGGGGTAAAAAACCCACCCTCCCCACCACCCTTTACCCCCTCACCCCCATTTCACCCCATAAATTTGAGGCCGTTTAAGAAAAGTATGACCTAAATATTAATTTTTACTCAAAAACTACTTTAAATGCCTATTATTAACTATATCTGTTTACTGTAGTCTATAATAATTCGAAACTGTTCACTGTTTCAAAGCGCCTAGTTTTTTAAATCATAACCTATATTCTTACATGTTAACGTTTAGTCTATTGTAATGACAAGTTCTGTGAGTTTGATGATTATAACATTTTAATGTGCCTATTATCACGAGCTTATAACACCAAACGTCATCGATGTACACTGAGTTCGAACGCCCATACAAAAATTGGCCATGTCATATAAAAGTAGCCTAAGTTACTCCTTGTTACATCTACTATCTGCCAGTGAAAGTCCCGTCAAAATCTGTCCAGCCGTTTCAGAGATTAGATAATACCAAATTCGATTTTAAATAATAATCAGAAGAAATTCCCATCGATTTAATGAAATATTTTTAGATTAAAAATATTAATTATTTATTCGTTTATTACTTGTTGTGTTACTTTAACCAATAATTTGACTTGTTTCATTTGCATACCCAATTTCGTACCTAATTTGTTAGCTCAGAATACAGTAAAACTGTGTGTTTGTTCTGTATTCTGAGTTTGTTAGATAAATAAGTAGGTAGGTATATGATTTTCCAAGTATTTTTGCTCCATAACTCTTGATATAAACCCTGCCTGATTAGCCTGATTTAGACGTAGCTACATATATACTAATCTGTTATTTAGACTTCATTAAATTTCACTAACGCGTGCATAATTAAATTTTAAGATAGCCGTCAAAAAATAAATAAATCAATGAACAGAGTTATTTTTCTTTACTCTTGATTTGAAATTCAATTCCAAGATTTCGACTTAATTAGATAGTATTTTTATTTCCGTTTTTCATTAAATTTATAGAAACAATAATTACGTGACGTAAAGTTATTTTTATCATAATTATGATCGATTTATTCATTTATTGTATTACAAGCACAGTTTGATAGTCTTTAGTTGTTTGTTAATTTGTTATTCATAGGTCACTTCACTTCCAGTCAATTGAGTATATTATATATAAAAAACTGCCTTTAATTTCTATTAAATAACATGAATATAATAACGAATATAACATAATATAATCTTGCATTGAATTATATACAATAAATAAAAATTAACGAAAATATTAATATAAATACAACATAATAAGGAACGAAATAATAAGCGACAACGCGTGACGTCACGAAGCAACATGTCGGATCTTGTTCACAGTGTTCTTCGTTATGACGCACATTACTCACATCAGTGTTTCAGTGTATTAATCTTTGAAGTGATAAAGAAGTTTGTGTGAAAAGCATTTTTTGAAAGTATAATTATATTTTTTATATAACTTAAAAGTTATTTGTCGATTAGCATATTAATGTAAATAATATCAAGGTTAAATAAGTTCAATACAAAAACTGAACCATATTAATATTGTGTTAAACAAAAAAAAAAGTGTACTATAAACTTCTCTCTAGACGTTAATTACTCGGTGTGTATTGTGTACAAAATACGAACTTGTGGACTAATTTAGCTAGATAAAAATTTGTGTTGTGTGTAAAGCTTCGTTTTTATGTTTAATTACGTAAAACATTTAAGGTTAGTAAAAATCATTGAAAAAATACATTACAATTCTTTACTATTTTTTAAATAATTTTATATTTCAATAATCTGTTTTTTTTTTCAGATGGCTTTTATGTATTATTTTATTTTTAAATAATTCATCCAAGTTTTATTTTTAAATAATTCATCCAATAAAGAATTTGATATATTGAATATCGTGGTACCGGATGTAAATAGCCTGAATCATTGTTAAAAAGTACTAAGTATTGTAAATTATTACAAACGATAGTTAAACATTGTGAAGGGTCTGCCTGACATGGCCAACGTTTTATGTTCAAATAAGTGGCACAGCAGGTAAATTATTATTTAAATTATAGATTTTTAAGAATTGCTATTTCATTGTCATAATAATAAGAAAGTAATTCATAATTACAAATAATATTATCAGAAACAATGGAAGAGGCAGAGGAAAAATTAATAAGATTAAAAAGAACCCCTATTCTTCTCTACCAATAATGAGTAGTCTGCTAAAGCAAATGTGGCTGCTGTTGAAAAAACTTTCAAATTAAAAGCTTTAGCATAGGATTGATTAAAAATAGATAATATATTTAGCCAAATAGCTTTAGAGTTAACTGACGAACCGACTGAAATTGCAGGTAATATTTATTATTTAAAATGTAAATATTGTTGATTAATTTCTAATAAGTTTTTTACAAGGTATATATATATATAAATTTATTTTTAATCATTAATTTTTGAACTGAAATTTTATTTCAAATTTTTTCATTCCACTAGAACCTAAGAAATAAAAGCCAAAAAAATGTAACCAAAAAATAGTGAAGAAACAAGCCTAAAAACATAGTCTCGAATGGTCATCTACATCAATAGCGTCTTTGATATCTTCATCACCACCGTCATCATTATGTAAACCTATAGAAATAAATAATGAAACTAAATAAAACGAATTAATGACAGTACTAACTATATTGTTGACTCAAAAAAAAGGAAAAAATTAGTTCATAATCTACACCATACCACCTTGATCATCTTCATCATCACCATCAACTAAAAGTACGAAAATAAGAAAAATCCACTCTAATTTGAAGGACATAAATATGCGTATGGAAATAGCACATGAAGACAGTACATTAGCAACAATTGCTGATAATCCCTTATCATCATCATAAATCTGAAACAGAAGCTGAAATGAATATATTAGCAGCTAGATCATCATCAACAAAAAATACTGTATCCAGTGGTAAGAAAAAAATATATATTGTTTTTAATTTATTAGGATATCTATACTTATTATAATTATTTACAAAATCATAATATAGATTCCATTCTGAAATTGTGGAGTGTTGTAATCGTGATAATATTTATGTATCAATATTTATATTTACATCAGTGTCACAATTTTGAAATTTAAATCATTGTGTTAATTAAAAAAAAAATTATAATATATAATTTATTTTCAACAGATTCTTTGCTGGAATGTATCAAACATAATTATAACAGTCTATCAAAACAATTAGCGAATTTAAAAGGCCATATCTGCTGATGTTCCCAAATCCTGTCTGAAATAAAAAAATAACAGTACTCAGCTGTTAGATTTCAGTTTATTAACAGATCCTGAAGGAAATCCAGTGGTCCAAAAATTAGAATTTAAGCTATCAACAATGGAAGATATTATTTTGATAAATTCAATGAAAAATTGAAAGGCGAAAAATATAAAAATAAAATGGTAAGTTTTTTAATAAACTATATTCTTATATACAAATATATGAAAGATCTAATATAGTTGCTCTATCTGACAATATTGAAATTGTCATATTTGATAAAATGCTAATCATAATAATTAATTAATCATACAAATAATTATAATAAATTTTCTTTTCCAGAATAAACGTATATACTTTTCTCTTGATGGAAAAAATACTTTTACCCGTAATATGGGAAATATTACTCGTGTTTATATATCAAGAGATGTCATATGTAGCAGTTAAAGCAACTTCAAAAAAAAAGTTTTCAAAGATACGACTTTCACTTCTATAAAAAGTATGTTAATCATTATATAGTGCAGAATTACTATCATTGATACCTAATTAATTATTTCTTAATTATATGTTATTATTTTATACCTAATAATAATTATTTTTTACTATTACTAATTTAATTACGTACATGATTAATTTAAATTTTGATTCGAAAAGAATCAAGAAAGTATTTTCGATAATAAATTCCATCAAGCATTGTCTGCAGTATTGAATAATGCTAATATAATAATAAAGATTGGGATGGGTACAGGGTATCCAGGATCAAAAACTACCATCTAATGAAGATAAATAAAAACAACTATTTTTTTTGCTGTGTAAAATATTTTGCCAAGCAAACAAAAAGAAAAATTAATTCATAATATTTAATAACAATCATTATTATTATTAACTATAACATAAAAATAATTGATATTTAAAGTAAAAACAAAAATAAATAATACATTTGAAAAATAAATGGAAATAAATATGTTTTTTTTTTTCAATCGGATAAGTTTTATTTCTGTTTAAGTGCACAATAAAGTGTATTGTTATGTTATGTTAAGTTAAATATATATAATATGTTATTTTAAATATACATAGTATGTTAAGTAACATAATATCATTTCTTGTTTTTTTTTGACGTGACGTCTAATAAATCGATTAACGCCGGCTTCGTTACGCTCATATGTATGCTTGTGCCGCATCTATCTGATCGGCCTATGCATCCGAGGAGATGTTTTGTTATGACGGTTGTCACGTTTAACTATCGTCTGTAAACCAACTTTGCAGACAACCAAGTTTTTTAATAAACAATTTTGTCAAGACTGTACATTCGTGTTTTATTTAAAAGGACCGCACTTTTTTTTTTTTTTGATATCGCAGGGTAACCCATTTACGGGTGATATTCAGGATGCCAGGGTAGGCATTCTTAGACCGTATGTCGGCTTAGTACTTGGGGGTGCACTACCGACCAAAACCCCTGCGGGAGCCTTCAGCCGCTTTAATTGGAGGGTCCCGGATCTGCAGGCAACAGGATCCCTCCAGCGACAGGCTGGCCTCGGCGAAAAGACCAGACTTCTCCATGGGACTGTCCGGCTCACCTCTGAACAATCCCGACGACGCCATGTCTAGCAGGACCGGGTTCCCATCCCGGCCCGACATGGGTACAGGGGCGTTACTGGAAACGCATTAAGTAGCGCCTCCTACGCACCCCCGTTCGTCGCCTGCGGACGGAGGCCTCGTCGGCGGCCCCCTCTCTCATCCGCTCGTCGTTCTCCTTCTGGGACATTACTGTCTCGCAGAAGGAGACCATCGCCTTCCAGGACTCGTCGTCGCCGAGCATCGCGGTAAAAGAACCGCATTGGGCATACTCGATTTGGATCAAGCAACCAAGGACCGGACCGTGCATGCCTGATCAGGACTAGATAAGGCATGTAACGCAGATGATGTATCTGGACCTGACCAGGGAAACCTGATCAGGTCCAGATCAGGTATGACCTGAGATCAGGAAAACCTGATCAGGTCCAGATCAGGTTTTCCTGATCAGGTCCAGATACATCATCTGCGTTACATGCCTTATCTAGTCCTGATCAGGCATGCACGGTCCGGTCCTGACTAGGAAGACGAAAAAATTTCTACTCGGGTAGTTACTTGAATATTTTTTCGTCGATCTACGTTGTATTACTCGTCGATGTACCTAATTGAAGTCGGTTTTTTTTCGTTTGCGAGAAAACACAATTATTTTTAAACTTATTATTGTTCAATCTGTTAATCGGGTACAATTTATTTTTCGAGTTAAAAAATAAGTACGTAAGGCACTTAGATAAGTATTATTTAACATTTTGTCTACATAATACGCTTCAGCCTGTAATATCCCATTACTGGGCATAGGCCTCTTTCGCCATGTAGGAGAAGGATCAGAGCTTAATCCACCACGCTGCTTCAATGCGGGTAGGCGGGTATATTCCCTACTATGAGTAACGATCGCTATCAGGTATATATGATAACAATCGGGACCGACGGCTTAACGTGCTCTCCGAGGCACGGTGGGGAGACCCACAAGGACTGCACAAACACACAGACCACGGCAAACACCTGTATGACCAATACAAATGCTTGTCGTGTGCTGGGATCGAACCCGCAACCGCCAGCGCGACCGGCACAAACCATGGCTGTGACCGTTGCGCCAACGCGGCGTCTATTATGCCTTTACCAAATTATGAAAAATTTTGAGGGGAAAATCGGATATCTTTTTTAAAGACGGTCTTTAACCGCGTTATTAAAAAAAAAAGCTTCAATTTGAACGAACTCAGTAGGATCATTTATCGGGTGTCCAAAAACACATATAGATTACACAAACGCCTATACAAACATCTGTCACACGTAGGGATCAAACCCGTGACCGTTACACAACAACAAGGCGCTATGATGCTGCGTCAACACGTCGTCGTCGTCAAAGAGTGTGCGTGTAATTATAAGTTTATCTCACTCGCGGGTGGCTAGTTTCAAAAGTGACTGAGTCTGTGAACTAATGTTATTAAGATTTTCTTCGTTGTCACTTGAAACTTTTTCGTTTTTAATTCTGTCTTTTTAAACGTTACATATGACGAAAAATTGCAATGTAATTGATGTTTCTCAACGTGTTTAAAAAGATCGCTCCGCATAGAATCTCCTGACATTTTCGCACATGAAAGAATTGTAAGAAATATATATTTAATGACATTCTAAGTAGAGACGAAAACCGCATATAATTATTTTTTTTGTACAGTACGACTACATTACTTTTAAAGCTAAAAGCATTAAGGCACCGTAATATTTATTAACTGTTTGTGGTATTTTGTTATTGTGAAAAAGGTTTATCATTATCACTCAACCTATATATCTCTAAACTCTTTGTCAGTTAAACTGCAATAATGTGAATCTTTGAAAACTATCACATAATACAATGTAAGTATTGTTTTCCAAGTGGCTACGGCAATAAAGAATATAGCCACCCCCTCGCTTCCCGTGGGAGTCGTATGAGGCGACTAAGGGATAACACAGTTCCACCTTGGAACTTATAAAGCCGACCGATGGCGGGATAACGATCCAACTGCTGGTTTTGAAACACACGGGCCGAAGACGGGCAGCAGCGTCTTCGATGCGACAAAGCCAGCCCTGCGGTCACCAACAAGCCTGCCCAGCGTAGTGACTATGGGCAACACTTTATTGGCGCGAACTTGTGGACGCCCATGTCCAACAGTGGACTGCGATAGGCTGAAGTGAAGTGATTGTTTTTCAATAAAGTAAGATAAATGGTAACATACGGTTCAACAACTATTTCGTATTTGCTAAGAGATTCCGGTACAGATTCTGGAACTTTCTTTCCGCGTCCATAGAAATCCCCTATAGAGGTAATTAATTGTCTAAGGTGACTACAGTATTGTGCTGCAGATACTTTGGGCATGAACTTTCTAGAAGAAAAAAAAACACATTTTAATTTTATAATGGTAAAATTCAAAATAAATTCATTAATTCTTTGGAAGATATAAAAATATTTAATGAAAATACCTTCTACAAATGTGTATATCTCTTAGTATACTAGAAAGAGCTTTTTCATAATTCGGAATCTCTGTTAAGGCACTGTCCTCAAGATTCACTTTTTTAATAAGCTACAAGAAAAGTGAAAAATTATTATTTACTCCATAGATATATTTTATACAAAATATATTGTATTTAAAAAAAGAACATACCGATAGCCATTCATTTCTAACATCAATAATATTTAAAAACACATCTCCATCTAAACTGACACCAGTAAATTGTCCTAACACAATAGTTCGGCCTGAAATAACAAGAGAACAATTCACAATTAAACAATTACAAATTATTTTAAACATTTAAGCAATAAATTCAAACATATAAACACAATATATATTATTCTTAAGCTGTATAAATAAAATATACGTAAGTAAGCGCTATATGTGCTTTAACTTAATGCCTCTAGCTTGTACCCAACTTATACAGGTGACTGGTGAATTACTATCAATATTTGAGGACGTGTTATTTGAGAATCATATATGACGAAAAAAAATTACATATAAAATAAATATTCATAAACTTCTTAGTAAAGTTAACCAACAGTTATATCGCTAATTACGCGTCGTCTGGACGCCCTAGCTGCGCAGTCGTCACAAAGCAGGTGTGTAGGTATAGGTACATTTAGTTATCGCGCGGTCGTTTACCTACGTCCAAACACCGCCAAGTGTTAACAGGGTAGCAGGCTACTTTTGATAAACCAGTATGATCCAATCCCCCTTCATACTTTAATTTTAGCTTAGGACAGGCAAAAATACCAAAATAAGATTAGGCCGACCCCTTCCCCTTGATAATTTGATAAATATTAATTTATTACGTAAGAATCTAAACGAAAAAATGAATACACGTTTGGTTTGTTTCAATGTTCATTTTTATTTGTACTTTAGGTAGGTACTAATTATTTTTATTTTTTGGTAGTAATAAACTTTGGTTTTAATTATTGATCTTTACCGACATAAGATTTTCAGTCCAGAAGCTTAACAAAAAAAAAAAAAAAACTACATATTCAACTACAATATTAAAATTTATCAACGAAATAACGAATGTTGTTTACGAAAGCAAGTGACAACTAGTCGGCACTCGCGCGGTTGCCAGCGATTTTTCAAGGTATTTTCACTTTGCGCATTTTTGTAATTTTACCTAAGAACTATCGTGACTAAAGACATGATCGACCCCCTCTCCCCCTAAATCGTCTTACGTAATAAATGAACCAACCATACTTATTGTCTTTTACATGATATAACACGAACGGGTCACATTTAAGTACTCTGCATTTGTGTATTGATAAGCCATACCTGATTACTTATGACAGGTCACATTCATACGAGACATACTAGGTATACGCGTAAGATCGATCACTAGGCGCGCGCGCTGGAAGATGGACGTACTCCGGCGTACAAACCTTATGGCGGCGCTCGCCCAACTGACCTAGTGACAGTGTTGCCGTTAGGACAATCTAGTTTGTGGCTACATCAAAGAAAAAAGTTGCCAGTTTTGTAAATAAATCACTTTCGAAATACCGCTAGAAGTGGCTAAAGTGTGCGTTTTCCAATTACAGAGCATAATGTGACTCAGTGGAACTTGAATTAGTTTTGAAATACACCTAAAAAAACTACGGCGACTTTACTTTACTTTAATTTGAATTACTAACTATAATATACTAGCTGTGCCCCGCGGTTTCACACGCTTTAATTTAAAAAAAATGCGTATTGCGTATGCGTAAACAATAACAACATTGCGCTCCGTTTGACATTTTGACACGAGTAGTATTGACGTTATGCAAAACAAACTAGGCTCAACAGCAATAGCAATACGGTCCATTTTCATTCGATCGAACCTATATTACGTTAAAGATAAACATTCATTCGGGAATCCCCCTGCCATAATGCGGACATTGTAGTATTGGTACCGTATGGTGGTATGTATTAGTCGGTAGGCTTTTTATAGTAATAAAAATATGTATGTATTAACAATCTAAAAAGCAGCCAGAAGTAGCTAGATTTATTTTGGTGGCTAAAATGGATTGTTTTTTGGCTAAAACCGTTGAAAATCCGCTAGATCTAGCCACAAAATGGCTAAAACGGCAACACTGCCTAGTGACCTACTAATCGAATTTAGGGGGGAATTAGAATTGGCGGGGGTTGCGGCGGGCGGCGGCAAGCGGCACAGTACAAGGGCAAGGCCGCACCCGCCACCGTTATGGCTGAAAATTAATGTGTCTACATTTCGTTTATTTAAATTGAAATGTGTGGGAATATTGTCAAAAATTAAGTACCTATTTTTTTTACATAATTCGAATGAGAATCATGTACCGAGTATCCTCTGTAAATATTGATAGTAATTCACCAGTCACCCTGTATATAAATTCAAAACATTACTTGAATAAGCCAGTCAATTATTTTATTATATTTACCTTTCAAATTGCCCATATACTTAGAGTACTGTGAAGCCATTGAGGCAAGACTTTGAAGTGCTCCCCTTATGTGACTTATATTCCAACCACTCTCATATTTAACCTGTAAAGTCACAAAAAAATAAGAAAATAAAAGTACTATTTATTTATTTCTTTTGTTAGGCAATCTCTACTATCTCTACTATCAAAATATTACGTAAATATAATGAATTGATGAACTAAGTCAGTCCTTTCCGCTTTTTTGACATCATCTCCTCAACTCTGGAAGGGTTCGCTGTTTAGTGATAAGACCGCTTGTTGTACATTTCTTTTTGTGTATTGATTTATGAATTGTTAATTCATTTTTATGTGTACAATAAAGAGTAAATTATTATTAAATAGTGACCCGCCCCAGCTTCGGACAGGTGTAACAGGTGTATGCTGATGCTAAATATATAAAATAGAAAATAAATATAATATATAATATATGCGAAAAAATGTGATTATTTAAAACATCACATTACAAACCATACATTTATTATTACATTTTTGGAAATCATATTTAAATAAGAATTACATATTTATAGAATAAATATTAATTATATTATCTGATTTTATCGACATAATAATAAAAAATATCAACTGGTTATTTAAATAAAAAATCATGAGTGCAATTAGAAAAAAATAAGTAGTAAGAATTGCTTGTTTAATAGAAAAACCTTTCTCTAGAAACACTCTATTTATTACTGATTAGTGGAAGTAAATAAAGAGGCTTTACCAACTTCTTTTATACCATATGTTTTGCAGAGGTGTTCTATTAATGATTGCACTTGCTCTCGTGTTGCTCTTGTCATTTCATACTTTTTTTTGCCATGGTCACTATTTTCATATATCCAGTGTCTGAAAAGCAATTTAAATTTATTCTCTTTTACCAGTTGCTGATAATAAATACTATCTGATATATCATGATATTCAAGATAAATATTTATGTTATATATTTGTTTTTGTCACGGTACATATACCAAAATAACATTTTTTATAATTTTTGTCTGTTTGTTCCGGGTAATCTCTGACACCGCTGGATCGATTTTGACGGGCTCGACTTTCACTGGCCAATAGCTGATGTAATAAGGAGTAACTTAGGCAAGTTTTATTTTAGAAATGTATTTACTTTATAAATTTGCGAACTCAACAATAACTTTTCATCAAATTCCACATGGACGAAGTCACGGGCACAGCTAGTATTATATAAATCTATTCAGAACCTTTAATTCCATAAGTTATTTTATTAGTTGAGGTGAACCAGGCTCTAAGAGTCTATCTTACTTTCTGTTGATAAATGTTTCTTGTCTTTTGTGATTAATTTTAAATATGCTATCATTAACTTTTCAATAAGTAAGAACTTTCAATATATTTATAAAGACAAGCATTTATTGGCAAGGTCTCAAACAGTGCAGCACTCTGTTTTAGTACAAAAAAATAAATTCAACATAATATATAAGAAACTATAATGGTGATGCACTGTGTTGAATGAAAATAATAGCCGTAAGAGCACATTACCATAGCTCTGATGTTATTTTAATTAAATCTTAGATACAATGTAATGCATAATATAATATTAATAAATAGTATAACAAACTTACATGATATTATCAATTGCCTTCTTCTCATCAACTTTCCTTTTCATTTCTGTTGCTTTTTGAAATTCCGAATTGTATTCTTCATATGCTTTGGTTAAATCTTTTTTCCTGCAGTATAATATTATGTTTAATATTATTATAGTAAATTTCTATAGTATTATTGTAAAATATAGTAAGCATCAATTTTTTATTCACCTGTCATTGATATTAGACCTTCTTGGTATTTTATCCACATAATTAGTTGATATATCGCAAGCATTTAAAATTTTGACTACAGTTTCTCTAACATCTTTGCTATTTAAATGAATTTTCACTAATTTGAAATTACCTGAAATTGTATTAGAACCAAATTAAGAAAATTAGTTAACACAAATTAAAATGTTAATAATAATATCATACATTTACCTTCTGGCATGTCTTTTTGTCTTAAATAAAATGGAAGTACTGGTAGAACCACATTACGACTAGATTGCTGTGCCTCTATTAAAGCACTTAGTTGTTGCAAAGAATTTTCATTTACTTTCTAAAAGTGAGATATATTATTCTTTTATGACATATTATTATGATTAATTTAACTAATAGATTACTAAGATTAATTGTACTAAGATTAATTGTAATTATCATTCAAATATACTAAAATACTGTTTCAATATGCATGATATACGCACTCTATATTGATTATAATAGCAATTATTTAATTTATTATGTTATATCACTTACCCTTTGTTCTGGATATTTTCCAAATAAATCTGGGTGAACACTAAAATAGAATGGTCTTAAGGCAGTAGACACCTCTGCAGAGCTTAGGAATCTGCTTAAAGTTCCAGCTAAGCATCTAAAAAGATTTTAGTTATTACTTTAATTTTAGTTTATATAAAAGAAACATTGCTAAAAGTTTGACGTACCGTATTTTAAGCCTGCAATACATGATGAAATTTTATTTAGTTTAGACAGAATTTGCGCACTAGGTTATCAAAGAAAACATATTTATTTTTAAATACATTCCCTATATCTATCAAAATAAAATCAATTCTTCGTTGAATGGCTTTTCGCTGTGTCAATTAAATACATTACTTCGCCAATGTCACGACTGGAGAAGACACAGTGGAGATTGTTCGGTATCAAAATAATATCAACATAATTTTTTTGCCATCGTCTGACTTTTGACATATTTTACTGATGTTTGTATTTTTTTTGGTGTCATTTATCAAGAGTTAGGTAAAGGTACTAAGCCATACAGCCTCATCTGATATGTTTTGTCCCATGGTTAAATAAAGTATATAAAAAGCCATATATCTAGCTGTCTTTTATCAAATTTGTCTTATAATCATATAATATCGATCGTTTTTCTTCACATATAAGTTATATCATTTAAATGAAATCTCGAAGTCCGATTTTGTTTAGATATTATCAATAATAGACTATAAGTATAACATATTATGTTATATACTCGTTTATATGATTAAAAGTTTTACATGGTAAGTCTTAAGATTAAGAACCGTTGCTCTAATAACCGTTAATCTAAGCTCAAAAGTTGAACGTTTATTTTAGTTACAAAAAAAAAGCCAAACCTATCGACCTTCAAAATAACGGCTCTTAATGTAAAGAGATTCTTAGTAATTGCTTGATAACGCGTGGAATAAGTTCTTGCCTTTTTTGAGTAGTCTGTTAATAAAAATTAATCATGCTAATTACGAATTTTCTGCAGTTGAAAAAAATATAATCCAATGTTTGATCTTCTTTGTTGCAATAATTGTGTAGAATCTATAATTATGAAATCTATGTAGATGAGCGTTATTCTTACAATATCCTGTTCTTAGTCTTGAAATTTTTGTATAGATTTTGTATTTGTAAACATTTTATTTTAACAAAACCAGGGAGTTCCTATATTTGAATTTATTTCTTTATACTATTTACCTTTATGTTCTAAAGTTGATATCGAGTAAAATTTTCATCTATTCTTTAATTCTTCTTGCAAATTAAAAAATGAATCAGAAATTGGGATTGGATACTGCTTAGAAATTGCGTAAACATTTGATTTAGTTAGATATGTCTCTCAAGTTTGTCCGTATTTTCATTTCCAAGTACTCTGACGTAAAAGGGTTTGCATAGAAATAAACATTCTTAGCTTGTCTAATCAATTAAAATACCTTTCTCTGATGAGGTGGATGATATCCTTATCGTTTGTATCATATCTTGCATGTTCTAGGGCTGCAAGCACACTCATGTTGTCTGATACTATAATCCATTTAGTTTCATAACCGCTTTCTATATATTCTACTACTTTTAATATAGTAAGTGCTAAATATACGAAATTATTTCGGTAACTGCAGCCCCAAACTTTTTGAAAAACACAAATTATAGAATGCCACTTTTACCAGTCTTCTTCGTCAGCTACTTTTAACCAGTCTTTGCTCCATCTGTATAGATATGATAACTATTAAAAATTAAAACCGGCCAAGTGCGAGTTGGACTCGCGCACCGAGGGTTCCGTATCAATAAAATTATTAAAAATAATTTTATTACATGATGTAAACATTTTTGAATATCATATCAAAAATTGACCGCTCCAGCGGGATTCGAACCCGCGTCTTCGACATACCGAAGACGCGGGTTCGAATCCCGCTGGAGCGGTCAATTTTTGATATGATATTCAAAAATGTTTAGAATTCCTAATTGTGGGTAACACAAAAATAAAAATCGTACATATTACATGATGTAACTAAAAATTTACGCTTTTCTCATATTTTTTTCTTTATCTGTGCTATAAGACGTTGCTTCGTACCAAATTTCAAGATTCTCAGTTCACAGGAAGTAAGTACCCTGTAGGTTTTGATTCCCTTGCGAGTGTCGAAAATTTGCAGCATAAAAGGCTGTATCTTTTGATTGAGTTGGCTTAAAAGTTTGATTTTTTCACAGTTTCAAGGGACAGTAGAGTTGAGTATTTGATGTTAATTTCAGCTTGGTACCTCGTCGCTTTCCTGAAAAAATGGTCTTGGCAGACAGACGGACAACAGAGTAATCCTATAAGTTTTTTCCTTTTGAGGTACGAAACCCTAAAAGTGTTCACACTCCTTCTAAACATTTGAATTTATTTTAGATTAGGAGAGCGTCTATTTTAATTTTTTTAAAGAAGATACAATTGTTAAATCAAGAAAATTTCGATTTCATAGATGTGAGCCTACAGAATTGACCATTGTTTAATAAGATTAAATTGTGTTCATCAATCAATACCATCGAAAACATCTTTCCCTCTAGAATTAGTTGTATCACATCACACCCCAAACTAATATTATATAATGAGCATTCAAATCACAAGCTATAATCAAAGGTTGTTGTAAATTTTCAATAAAATTATTATATTTATTTTCCCAGAATCCTGAATTTCCTGGAATGTAATAACTAACAATAGTAATGTTTTCATCATAAATTTCTATGCTGATAGCAAGGTTTTGAATAAAATCATCAAAAGCTGCATTTCTTTGAGTATAGCATAAATTTTAAGTATTAATATAGCGACACCGTTGTGAGCATTACCACTATTAATTCTTATAATATCGTATTCCCTAATTTGGAATTTGTGGTGGTATAAACCATGTTTCTAATGTAACAGCAATATCAATATTACTACTATATAATTTTTTTGGATGTGTGGACAGTAAGAATATAGCCTCCCCCTCTCTTCCCATGGGTGACGTAAGGGGCGACTAAGGGATAACATAGTTTCAAACGGCCGACGGTGGGATACCCATTCAACTGCTGGCTTTGAAATACTCAGGCCGAAGACGGATAGCAGCGTCTTCGGTGCGACAAAGACAGCCCTGCAGTCACCAACCCGCCTGCCCAGCGTGGTGACTATGGGCAAAACACATGAGTTCACGCCATTTTTTGGCATGTGTACTTATGGAGGCCTATGTCCAGCAGTGAACTGCGATAGGCTGAAATGATGATGATGAAATTTTTTTTAAAAAGAATGTAATCGCTTAGCAAACTTGGTGCCTTCTATTGCATGAATTTTAGGTTTATGCGCGAATTTGATGAACTTGTTGTACTACTGAATCTTTCGTGTAAAGCATTATTTACCAAATGTAAACAAAAATGTAGCTCACATTTTGAGATTTATTTAAAGTAAAGATAATGTAATGTTGTTTCCGAGAGAATAAGCCTTAAAATATCATTATTAGTTTTTTTTTATCTTATTAAGTTTGGAAAAATTACTATCATCAAATAAATCGCCGTACCTGTGCTAGCTTTAATTTACTTTCCATTATTTGTTATTTTTTTTTGCTGAACATGCTCTGGAAATATCAAAATGGATACCTCAACAATTTATGCATTTTGCATTTTCTACTGGTATTACATAACTTTAATAGTTAAAGAATGCCAATGTCTGTGCAAATAGAACAACAAATAGCATTTTTACACAATTATGACAAATATAATATCTTAGGCAACGAAAGCATTGTTTTAGTGATGGAATGGCATAACCAGTAATCGCCACATTTTTAAACAAACGCATCTGGATGCACGGCTGAATCAGCAAAATTTATATCTAAGTACATACTTTGTGAGTAATCTTCAAATTCCTTTTTCATTCGACGGAAAGTCGATAATTACCCCAGTTATTTCATTTGAATTAGCTGGTATTAATGCTTTCAATTTTTGTTGGTTAAAAAAAGTCACGTAATCTAGGAATGCTTTTGCTAGACTTGGTTTGTCAAATATTATCCCAACTCTGTACTTATTGACTTTCTCTAAGTACTCGATATCTTTTATAAATCTCATAAAACAGTTGTTCAAATACATCATGTCCCTTATTCCTATAGGATCCTCTTCTATTTTCTATAAATACTTACAATTTATTAAGTACCGGTAATATCATGACAAAGTGTTGATTTACTGCACACACAAATTTCATCACTGCTTTCTAACGAAGGAGAGTTACTAAGTATCTTATCTTCTATTTATTTCTTGCATTTAGACAACGCTTGTTTCTGTTTTTTGCTTTTAGACGTATTATTTAAAAACATACTTTATAAAGATAATTTTGAGAAAAAATAATTGGAAAATATATCTTTCTGAAAATTTTGTTTTGAAAGTTCCCGCGCTTTCCTTCCTCCTCTTAATGTTTATATTCTGACACCAGCAAAACGAGATAAAACATAGACAATTTTCATGCCACGAATTCGCAGCTTTTTATCATAAACAGAATGCAATTATTGTTAATGCTTTTTTACTCAGTTAACAAGCACTTTTATATTTAAGTTTCTTCAAATTCATACAATAGGCTTAAGTCGTTTCATATTCTTTAATAATAAAATTTAGAATATTACATGAAAATTTTTATGTTCAGTGTACGTTGACGACTTAAAATATAGTATTTTAATATTCAGAGTAAATTTAGTAAAATATTTGGTTTTCTATTATACATATATGTAGACATGCAGTAATATTAAAAGTATATAGACATAAACATAGACAGGGAAATCTGTACACTAATCAAGGAAGGTTGGAGGTTAATGTTTGAAAGATCACTAGGTGAGTAGTGGTTTGGCTGATTATTAATAATCTGAAGGCTGCATATACGATCACTGTGCAGATCGTGACGCAATGGTAGACGCAGACGCGGTAGCGCCGCTCTCTACTTGTCCTTTGCCAGCATTCAGCCACATGCCGAGCTGCCTCATAATTGTTATAGAGACGGGTTCAATAATTAAGCGATAAATATACCAACAGAGTGGCGGCGAGTAGAGGGCGGCAGTCGAGTGGCGGCCGCGTCGCGTATCAGACATTCGCGGCAAGTGATGGACCTGAAGTTCATTCGACATTTTTCTATCGGACATCGAAGGAATCTCACCGAACTGGTTCCCGCGCAATGCTGCGTTAGTGCGCCGCTCTGGTGAACCCTTTCGCTTGTAAATGTAGCGATATTTACATATGCGCGCTCGATCTTGCATCAAACTTTCGATCTGCGTACGCAACTCTACTGGTGTGGTCTGCGAGCAGGTCGCCGGTGCGCCTGCGCCGTTGCCGCCGCCCCAGCGCACTCACCTCCTTCACAACGTGCGATGATCCACGTACGTTACAAATTTAAATTACCTATACCTTTTCCGCGTCATTTATTAATCCGAGGTCTCCTCTGTTACCTACCTGCTGTGCCACATTAACCTGTTCACGTTTAAATAAGTTTCTACTTGCGTAATAGCCAGTTGAGATATAATCTAACATGCTCTCAATATACATCATGATATAAGCGACTATAAAATCATCCTTTAAATATTTACAAAATTGGAAAATTTATGCTAATAAATCAACGTTTTTATAAATCTTTATAAATATAATAGTCTTATAATTATATATTACTTATTACTTCATTATTTATTACTAATAACGTGTGTATTTTATTTATCATTAACTTGTGTAATAATTAACTAGCTAATATTATATTATTTCGCATAAACAAATTGGTAGGCATTACTTTTTGTTTTGTTCATTAAGGTCAAGAAACTCAGAGTATTACTACAATTATTTATTACTAATACTCTCCCGATTTTAATAAAAAGCATGTTTTAACACATTATGGTTTATAAATATAGTAATAATTCGCTAGCATTAAAATACTTTAATAGTATTGTGCTAAAACCGTTTCTTAGCTCTATCTAAAGTTAACTAGTCCAACCAGTTATGTCTCCACTAACCTAACAACGTCACAGAACGTGGTCTCGTTTATTTTATTTATAATTATATTAGATAATTCTATATTCTGTCACGTTAAAATTTTCTATTTAGTGATGATTATTTTATATCTATAACACATACTAGAGAAGATTTTATATATACCTCGTCAACAATTGTAACTTATAAACAAAAAAATCTATAAATTTTATTAAGTTGTGGGTATTTATAAATATCAATAGTATCAGGTGTAACAATTAGTTTATTTATTCTTAAACAACATATTACTATAGTAGGTTGTAATATTTTTACTAGAGTTGACATATGTATGTATATGTAATAATAATGCGTGTAGAGCTGACAAGCTTATAACTTTTACAAACCTTAACGACTTAGCTTACAACAACAATAACTAATAAATAAGCCTTGATAGTTCCTTAAACAAGGAGGATGATCACTATAGATCAATTATTATTTGTGATAGCAACCAGCGTCGGCAATATCTGGGGGCACGGTAGTGCCCCCGTCAAGACGAGTAATATATTATTTTGTGCTCTTATGAACGAACACTTTAACCCATAAGAAAGGTTTACTTTTTTATAAATACGAATATATCTCCTTCCTATCAAAAGTTGAACCAGTTACTACTACGTCAGAACTGGAATAAGGAGGATGGAACTGGAAAAATAACCGTGTTGAAAAAGTAATTGAAGTAAAAAAAATTATATGCAAAGAAAAAATATTTGCTATAATAGATGTACTAGATCTTGAATATATGGTTATAGATCTTGAATATATTGGTATTTCTTGATAATATGGTTAGAGTCGTTTAAAATCATATTGTGGTCTTGACCTCTGCGGTCTCTAGGATTACTTACTAGAACACAAAGGTCATCTCGACATTATTGTATCATTAATTAAGCGCTTAATAGAATAGGAACAGCAGTATGTGGCTAATTTGTTGTACTTCCCGGTAAAGTTTTCATTTATTACACTCTGAAATAATAAGAGTTACGAGTAAAAAACAGGAAAACAAGTGGAATAAATAATAAGCTGAAACTTCCACGTAATTGAGATTTTTTAATAATGATTGAGTTAATTAAACTCAGATAATGCCACAAAAACCTAACGATGAAGATTGACCTAGACGGCGCGTGCTTTCTAGTTTTATCTCGATTTACTGTACTCTATAATTTGCAAAAACTTCGATAATTTTTGATAGTGTAATTTTCGCATTGCTGCAAGCGACTCGGTTTAAATACCGAAAACTTTCGTTTTGACCGTTGTTACCGTTTTTCGTTTGTCATATTTGTTTACAATAATTTATAGTTATTGAAGTACCCCTATCAGTTATAATCATATTTTCAGATGTATAACCTACCTTAATGTACATGCATCTAACACAATCTATCTGAAACAGATTGGTAGCTTCGAAAGATAACACATACAATAGCACACACTTTACTCTCTGACGCAAATTTTACGCTAGTTTTAATTTGTGATATCAGGTTATTAAATTATAGTTTAACAGAAATTATATGAGAATTACAAATTGATTTTCATAATTAACGTAATTTTGTGTTTATAAGAAAAAATAATTCACAGCCTTTATTACAAGATATGACTTTGTGTTGAGTTCTTTCTTTATTTATTTTATTTTTTATTATATCATTGTAAATTAAAGAAATAAACAATAATAGACGATTTCTTACAAGTGACGCGCAACTGCGAATACAGTGTTTATACGTATCTAAACAGTTTATTTAATACATTAGTGTACCTATGTAGTAGGTGTTAGGTATAGACAATCATAATTTGCTAGGATTTTATACTGCCCTATATCTACAATTTTAATTTTAATTTTACTAACTTGAAACTAATTCAAAATACTTGTTATTTTGAATTATTGATATATGTCATCATATCGTATGATTTTTGTATTTGTTAAATTGTTTAATGCATATTTTGGTTATATTCTTCATAAAATTGAAGCTGCATTTATTTTCTGCATGTGAAATTCATTTAGGTATAATAATATTTCATAAGAATCTTTGGTTATTGGAATAATATTGATAAAAATATCTTTAGTGAAATTAAAATATCGTGTTACGATTGGTGATCAGCCAAGCAGGGAATTAGAAGGCCGGCAATGTTTACGGTAAGCTTATTTCACTAGCGCCGCCCCAAAACATACCTATTCGTGTACAACTTGCGGTTATAGTCTTTAACTTTCAAGTAATAAATAAAGTTAGAAATTTTACAAATTATATGTAGTCAAATAGCTCATCTGATCTCTCTCGTCAATATCTTCTATTAGAAGAAGCTTCTGTTAATTTTGTTTCCATAGAGCGGTAGATTTTTGATACTCAAACTGGACTCAAAATAACTACATATGCTTAAGATTTTACGAAGTTTTTAGTTCTAATTTGATAACTAATAGTCATTTAATGACTATATTTTATTTTTACCACAAGTATCAACTACGTTGACACAATACTTTGAATAAAAATACAAAATCATTATGGATTTATTGAATTTCACAACTGTTAAACAATACGTAAATACATTCATGGCAGACAAAAATTTTTGAAGAGTCGTTGATTAGTTATTTTTTCTGTAACGAGAAGGCAACTGTATATTTACAGAGCTTTCACAGATATTTTTCTGCGTTTTATTTGTGCATTGCGAGTATTCTGACTCAAGAAACAGATTGTGAGAAGTGATTTTTCATTTACTCCAATTAAAAAAAAAGGAATAAGAAATCTTTGTAATTAAATATTTAGAACAATTACTTTATATGAAATAAATATTAACCTTTTTTAAACATTTTTAAAAATTAATCACAAAATTTTAGTCGTATTGCATGATTTAGAAAATTAATAATGGTATTTGCTCACAAACGATAAAAACCGACTTCAATTACATCGGCAAGTAATACAACGTAGAGATATGAAAATATAGTGAAGTAAATACGCGTTATCAAAGATTACTCCAAAAGTTGTAATCAGATCTCGATGAAATTTAAATATATGACCACACGATAAACATCAGCTTTCGATTAAATTAAAAATCATCAAAATCGGTACACCCAGTAAAAAGTTATGCGGTATAATACAACGTAGTTCGACCAAAAAATTGTCAAGTAAAAACGTATTATTAGATATAACTCGAAAAGTTGTTGTTAGATCTCAAATAAATTTAAGTGGGACCAAATGACACACACCAACTTTCGATTAAAAAAATTGTCAAAATCGGTCCACCCAGTCAAAAGTTCTGAAGTAACATACATAAAAAAATACAGTCGAATTAAGAACCTCCTCCTTTTTTGGAAGTCGGTTAAAAAGAAGATACCTACACTCGAGTATCGCCGTTGGGAAATCCGACATAAAATTCATATATTTGTAGGTAGTAGGTATAAGTCGGATAAACAAAAACAAAAGTCGCACGCACTTCGCTCGTGTTATCTCTATCGTGTTTATTTACAATGCTATACTAGGTATGTACTCATTTATATTATAATGCTAATGATTGCACATACGGTTTAAACGTGACAACTAATATTTTAAAAATAATTTACCTACATGAAATGATTTTTGAGAAAAATTAAATAATTGGAAGTTGTAAATTTTGAAGTTTTCTTTGAGTTATTTTCAAAGGAACTAACTTTAAATATACGCTTTATTTAGCAGAATTTTAATAATTAAATATACTGTGTAACTACCTATACGATTCTACAAATAAAATTTGATATATAAAATAAGTATTATGTTTCGAGGCTGCAGCTTTGCTTAATCCATAGTACGATGGTGTAAAGTATGTTATAAGATATTTATATTTAGTTATAGGCATGATTAAATATTCACAGCTAACTAAAACCTAGAATATTTACATTAAAATAACATATATGCAATTGACAGATATATACAAATTGAAGATAACAATCAAGCCATTCTTCTAAAATAAATGTACCATGCTATATTAGTGAGAGTAGGTACCTAAAAATAAACATACATTTTTAAATAAAATAAACTTAAAAGAAGCAATGGTCTAATGGTTTTTCACTTTTTTTTATATATATTCTTTAATTCTTTCTTTTTAAAATTTATGGTTAAAATCTAACTTCAAAGGTCTAATATCTAAGACAAGTACCTAAATAGTACTAAATAGTGAGAATTATGATTCCGGGAACTGTTTGACCGCTGCCTGCGGTCTCGAAAGAGGGTCGGCTTTGCCTACTCCCTAAGGGTGGACCCCGTACTCGGCTTCGTCGGTTCGACCGGTGGAATAGAATAGTGGCCTCCCGGCTCGTTCAGCACTTGGAGGAGGACTCGGGACTCGGACTCTTAGAATCCCAATTCGGGTTCGAGCGCGCCGGTTGACCATCGACGCCCATGACGCCTGCGGACGGTGACGGGTGAGGCGGAACACGGAAGGGAGGTGGTGGTCGCGGTGTTGCTGGACATCGCAAACGCCTTCAACAGCCACTGAAATTCTTCGGAGTGCCCCCCGTATCTGGGGAGGCTGTTGGAGGCGTACCTCTCCGATCGCAAAGTAGGCCTCGAAAATTGGTCGGGGTTCGTGGAGTTGCGGCGGATCGGATGCGGTGTCTCACAGGGATCGGTGCTGGGCCCGATCCTGTGGGACATCGGGTACGACTGGGTCCTGCGAGGCCGTCTCCTCCCCGAGGATGGGTGTTATCTGCTACGCAGATGACACCTTCGTTTACACCCGGGGACAAGACTACAAGGAGGCGGCGCGGCTGGCTGAGGACAGACTCGACCTCGTGATTAGCCGCATAAAGAGTTTGGGGCTTCGTGTCAAAACTGACAAGACCGAAGCGTTCCTCTTTCGCGGGACCGGACGCAAGGACCCACCGGGGGCTACCCTGAAGATCGGAGAGGGGAGGGTCAGGATGAGTCCCCAAATCAAATATCTGGGGATCATCCTTGACGGAGGGTGAATTTTCGGCCCACACTTCGCTATGGTGGGACCGAAGGTCGTGAAGGTGGCGAGTGCACTGGGCAGACTCCGTCACCTGCAGGCAGCTATATTTCGGAGTATGGCGACGTACGCGTACGGTGCCCCGGTTTCGGTGGATCGCCTGACTGTGAGGAATAAGGCCGCACTGCGGTATGCGCAGAGGATCATTGCAGTGAGTGTAATCCGGGGTACCGTACGGTATCGCGGGCTGCAGCTACTACTCTAGCTGGCAACCCCCCGTGGTAGCTCGTGGCGGAAGTCCTTGCCGAGACTTACTCATACGTCTCGGGTAGGAGGGCTCTCGGTGATAACGTCACGTTGGACGGGATCCTACGGGTGTGCCGGATGGGACAAGAAGCACTAATGCGGAGGTGGGAGGAGGACCTGGCGGAGTAGCCGTATGGCACACGCGTTACGGCTGCCTTGCGCCCGGTCCTAGAGCAGTGGATGCGCCGTAAGTGTAAGCCCCTCACCTTCCGTCTGAGGCAGGTTTTTACCGGGCACGGCTGCTTTGGTGACTACTTGGATCAGACGGCCCAAAGGAAGCTGACGACTGGATATCACGATTGTGGCGCGGCGGTGGACTCGGCCCAGCACACCCTCGAGGTGTGCCCGAGATGAGCGGCGCTGCGTCGCAATCTGATGACAGTCCTCGGAGGGGACTTGTCACTGTCGAGCGTTATCACCGCGATGCTCGGCGACGACGAGACGTGGAAGGCGATGGTCTCCTTCTGCGAGACAGTAATGTCCCAGAAGGAGAATGACGGGCGGGTGAGAGAGGAAGATCCGGGACCCTCCAAGTAAAGCGGGTGAAGGCTCTCGCAGGGGTTTGATCGGTATTGCACCCCCAAGTGCTGAAGCCGACATACGGTCTAGGACTGCCTACCCGGGCGTCCTGGATATAACCTGTAAACGGGTTACCCCGCGACACCAAAAAAGTGACAATTATGATATGAGTCTTTTGTATTAGGTACTCGTACTTTCTGAATAGTTAGTGTTAGTTATTACGAATTTTTAATTCGCTATTTTTTAGCAAAACTGAGTAAAACCATAGTGTATATAAATGTGTGATGTTTATAACATTAACAATAACATAAATTATTTGAAACAAAATAAATTTAAATAATTTATTTTAATGTTAATGATAAATTTATTTGTATATTTCAGGTATATTATTCAATTTTTTCTCACTTTAGAATTAATATGGTTTTTTTTAAACATATTTCATGGGTCGTGATATTACTTGTTTTGCATAACAAGTTCTCCAAGGTTGGAGACAATATTGGGTACAAACTCTGTGTTATTGTATTGTTAATATTTATACCGTATAATTATATGAAATATACAAATCCAAGAGTCATTCAAAATTGTTACATAACAATTAGTAACCACTTACAAATAACCGCCAATAAGCATAATGCGAGGTACCAGATTTTATCGTAAGTATAGGTTTAATACAATAGCGTTAGATCTTTCTTCATTAAGTGCCTAAAAAATGTAAATAAATTCACCAGATCGGTTATTATTTAATATACGATTCATTTTCGAACATGTGTTCAAAATTGAATGATTCGTGAGAAAAACCAATCGTTTTTAGTCCCTATATAGTACCGAGGCTTTAGTGATTATAACTTCTTGAAACAAATGAGTGAAGTGTTAAATACACAAAGAGACTGCATAATCTATTAATTAGACGGACAATTGTTAGTGTCCCAATGGCTGTTTTACAAGTAGAACGTATAAAGTAATAAGTCATTATTACACTAATTATAAGCAATGTCGAGTTCGCACGAATTCCTAAGACGAGTCGTAGGCAGGTTGTAATTATTGAAATTATAGACGTAAGTTGTGATGAAACTTGTCGATTTTTTTAGAATGTTACTATGTTTTAATCATTACTACGCTCAAAAAAGTAATAAAAAAACCTTTTTAGAGTTTTTAGTTTAATTAGGAACAAGGAATTACTGTCAGTCAGTCAGTTCAGCCTATTACAGTCCACTGCTGGACATAAACCTCCCCGAGTTCGTGCCAGACATCCCAGCTTTCCGCAATCCTCATCCATCCTACACCGGCAATCGTACGTAGATCGTTTATTCAGCGGGCCGGTTGACTGCGTTTGCCTAGACGCGGTCTCTACTCCAGGACACGTCTGCTCCAACGGGTATCGGTCCTACGATACAGGTGACCGGCCCACTGCTACTTCAACTTGCTAATTCTGTGGACTATGTCGGTTACTTTCGAGTTATTTTTTTTCAGTTAGGAATTACTGAGTGTTTACAATATGTAGCGTACTTACTATGATTTTTTATATTAGTGTAGGTAATATCAAACCTCATTTTGTTTTGATAATTTTTTGATAGATGTTAACCATTTATATTTTAAATTTATTGATTACAATTTATATTTTGCTATGGTACTCGTATATTATATTTGGTTATTTTATCCTTTAATAAAAAGTTAGCAAATATTTTAAGATTATATTATTACTAACTTTGGCCTGCGGCTTCGCTCGCATTATTGTTTAAATAAAATATATCTTATGTTACTTCTAATACCTCCAAGAATATGTGTACAAAGTTTCATGATGATCGGTTAAGTACTTTTCACTGTCGGCTGTTACCTACAACACAAGCATTAAGTTGCTTACTTTAGGAACAGACGACCGTGTGTGTATTGTGTAGATATTTATTTATTTATTCTATAGAGTTGTGTACGTGAGTACAAAAGCTATTTAGTTATGTATTAGGTACAAGTAGTTAATAGTCAATCAATGAAGCGTCGTGGCATGCTCCCAATCAGACAAGGACACTATTAATTATTAACGATACGTATATAAATGTAAATTATCATATATCTCGGTTCAGATCTTCTGGAATGCATCGACAACCTTCAATTTGATACGCTGAGCTGACACTACCGCATTATGATAGCGATCACTGCATTTGTTGGCTTCTGTCAATGCAATTGGAACCTGCGAATGCAATTTTTATGATCATCAAACATAAGAAGTCACTATTCTTAATTGCATAAGGACAGTCTGCTTTCACACTGTGCTCCGTTACAGGGAAGTGAAATGTGATCCTTATGGCTTGAAATGTGTATCTTTGTCTTTCTTAGTCATAAAGACTATACAAAAATGTTCGTGTGCTTAAAATTTTTTTACAAGCGCTAATCGTTCTACAGTAGTATGCTATATTTTGGATCCACGTACTATTAAGGAAATTTACAGTAGGCAAAATTACCGTAATACAATTTTACAAAAATTATATATTAGTGTGATGTATCGAAGTGTATCGTACTTGTTAAAACTTATTGAAAAAGATGTTGGCAACGTTATCTGTTTAACGAAGTGCATAAAAGATAATAATTGTGTTTGCTCGCAAGCGAAAAAAACCGACTTCAATTACATCGACAAGTAATACAACGTAGGTAGACGAATCAATAATCAAGCAAATGCACGTTATCAAAGATTACTCAAAAAGTTGTAATCAGATCTCGATGAAATTTAAATTTGACCACATTGCTTCCGATTAAATTAAAAATCATTAAAATCGGTATACCCAGTAAAAAGTTATGCGGTATTATTGTTGTTGTATAATAAAATAACGTAGGTCGACGAATAATAGTCAAGTAAAATCGCATTATTGGATATAACTCAAAAAGTAATAGTAGATCTCACATAAATTTAAATAGGACCAAATGACTTGCACTACCTTCCGATTAAAAAAAATATCGAAATTGGTCCACCCAGTCAAAAGTTCTGAAGTAATATACATTAAAAAAAAATACAGTCGAATTCAGAACCTCCTCCTTTTTTGGAAGTCGGTTAAAAAGCCATTGTATTTTACTACAGAATAATACACTCTATGAGACCTAGTACAAAATATTTTAATATCAAAACTTTTTGCCGGAAAATTGTAATAAATATTTAAATTGCCCAATTAATTCGTGAATAAAGTAGTATGGCTGAAGAGTTTTTCCAGCTAAAAATGTTTTACTAAAAGTGTTGTTACTGTGTCGTGAATATGTGTAACCATGAATTATTTTTTATAACGGAAATAAAATTATTACTGAAAATTAGAACTGAATCAAAACAAAATCTGTACGACCTAGATTTGCTCTATGTTTCGAGACTGGAGAAGACAGACGTTAGTCGGCTGGGAAAGACGGGTTAGCTATTAGTGTATTGAAATAGCTGTACCTATACATTAGGTGTATGCATGACAGAATGAGTGGAAAATAGCATCGTGATTAAAGTTTCTTCCCGGCATTTCTAAGAAAGTCTTAAATTAGAAGAAACAAGTTGATTTAATCGTATTAATGCGCTTGAAATAAGGAGATATCTGTCAATTGTTGTATAAACTTGGTCCCGTGTTTCATTGAAACCGGGGAACGTAATCCTGTCAGCTATTCCCGACGGTCGTTGATCTAATTGAGCATTTGAGTGGTGCGTGCGTGCTAATGGACTAATTACGTATATGAGGAGAGAATTGGTGAGTAACGCAGGACGCGAGCGGCCGTGGGTGGCAGACGGCATGGCACCGCAAGCCATACTTCGTTGTTGGAAATCCACCCATTCTGGTACACGATGTTCAATTAGTTAACAATGTTTACATTCATGTTTTGCCTTTTACGTTTCACGACTGGTTATACACATTATTTTTCTTGAAACATGTCCAATAGATGGTCAGTAGAGAATAAGATATTTTTTAAAACGATATATTGAATATGACACTTATTTTATCATAACACTCGTAGTGGTTTGTCATTACACTTTTTTAATAATTCGTTTGAATAAAAACAAAAAAAAAAAAAAAAAAATTTTTCAAAGTGACAAGTAAAAGAAGAAGCAAGATGAAGTAAGTTTCTATAAAATCTTTATCTATGTATATTACCATACCGTTATTTGTATACTGACACAAGACCTAACAAAAATATTATTGATAAATAACAATTTGACTCTAGCAACAAATCACATTATTTTAATCAGATTAAAGACTTATTGCGTCTTTTTTGCAAACAAAATTCACTTTATCTTTTCAAACATTAAATATTATAAGTACAAAAAATCTGTGATGACTCATATTTAGTTTCATTTAATATATTATAATTTATTAGAAGCTAAAATAAATTTAAATGTACTACGTTTTAAAATTTTACGTAACAAAATGTACCTACTTTAATAATTGTTATCATTTTAATAATTATGTGCTTATAACTACGTAGGTATAGGTACATTTATTAATACTTTTATAAATATAATTGGAGGCATTATAAGATCATTGCTAATGTAATAATTAGTAAATTATTCTATAATTAATTTTTTTATTATTTTATAATTTGAAACTAATTTTGTATTATTACACAATAGTTAAGATTACGTTTTGTATACAGTAATTTATATTTTGTTTTCATGTAACATTTTTCTTGTCGGATATGTTTTGCCCTAAAAATATGTGACATAAAATAAACTGGTAGGGTTGCTTATGGGGTTGTTATTATAGGGTTAGGTATGTTTTATTAAATAACGATATTAATATTTGATACCATGAAAAGTGAGTCGTTCACCAAAAATATAAAATGAGCAAATATTAATGAATCATACATGTATAAAATCAGTTACCTAATCGTTTGATTCCCGCTAAGCAAAAAAAAAAAATCTTCAAAACATATAAGTTTATATTTCTAGACGACATGTAACTGAATTTTATAACACTGTTGTATAATTTAGTTCCCAGCTTACCTAATAAACTTACCGTTATTAAGTGACATGTATGTAAATTTAGGAGATTGCGTAAAGATTACTATTTCTTTCAATTTATATTTAAGTACGTACACAATCTTAATATATATAAATTACGTGTCACTTTGTTTGTCCGCGATGGACTTCTAAAGTACTTCACCGATTTTAATCAAATTTGCACACCGTGTGAAGTTTAATCCAACTTGACAGATAGGCTATATTTTATTTTAATATATATAATTATATTCAAGAAAAAAAAAATAAGGTGGTACGAAGTTCACCGGGTCGGCTAGTAATATAAACCTATACACTAATAACTAGGTATTTCGATTGTAATCAAAACTGTTTATTTGTAAAATAAATAACATAAATGGATATTACAGATGTTAGTGAGTTATATTAACTTAAGGTTGTCATACAGTTGATGACTACCTATATAGTTTTTAAAATGTGTATATTTTAATTAAATCAGGTTGTGACCTAAAACAATATTAGATAGGTAGCGAATTAGACATGCTCATTCGCCTTTGACAGGTTGCGAAGGTTAAATGTTAAGTATTGTGAAACTGGTTATATCCAGTTAAGAATACGCTATTTATTGATAAGGAATAGATAATCGCTTAGTGATAATTGAATTTAAGAATTTCGTAAATATCTTCTTATTTGTTTTTTCTTATCTTCTCTGTCTATCTCTGTCACAGAAGACACTCTGTTTTATGATTTTTTTACGCATTTTACACTAAAAAGTGAAAAAATTGTAAAAAGTTCTTTTTAGTGTTTTAATAATTAAACATATTGCTTCTTTTTTAACACGACAGTTATCAATAGTGATCTATGAAAATGATGGAGCAGATACATCGAGATAAAATAAGTAACTAAAATTCTATAACCTCAACAAAAAACTGGTATAAAATTCCGAGCGACTTCTAACTTTCGCTGGCAACATATAACGGATCATGAGAGACACGCGCCAAAAAAACAAGAACAACAGTTCTTTATTTGCGCGTAACGGCTCCGGTAGCTTGCTAAAAATGATAAGCCATCTCAGTAATTTTAATTTAATGGAGACTGCTTTATGACAACGGACGGTACGATGGATGTTTAAACTGAAATACTACTATATTTGTAGAGATATCTGTTTAAAAAATATATTAATTAATTATATATATATATATATATATATATATATGTATATGTTTGTGTGTATTTAACTATGTATGTATGTATTATGACACCGAGTTGGCGCAACGGTTACAGCCATGGATTGTACCTGTTGCGCTGGCGGTTGCGGGTTCGATCCCCGCACATGATAAACATTTGTATTGGCCATACAGGTGTTTGCCGTGGTCTGGGTGTTTGTGCAAAACCCTTCAACTAGAGTTGACTCCTACGTACGGTGTTGTGAAAATTAAGATGTGCCAGAAGACAAACAGACACAGAACAGACAGACTAATACTGAAAATAAGACTGATAATTGTGGATGTTGTTGTGCGAGAGAAGATTTTTTACATTTGAAAAAAAAGAGGCGATTGTAAATAATAGTAACTTCAGCTGAAAATATTCAATATTTCTTAAGAAAAGGAAAAAGGTTTAGTGTAATTATGTAATAAAGTATTTTTTATAATCCTTTTTGTTGCACACACACTTCACAAGAGTGAAGAAAACAAAAAAAAAACAACACTTTGAATAAGAAACAAAAACAAATATGGATCTACAAATGCGGTCTTCTTATTGGGAATAGTATATGACATATAGTAAAAGCAGTTCAGAAGGTTACATTACTATAATAAAACACGATTCTAAACAAAAATATTTTTCTAAATAGTCTTTCTGAATAATAAATCTACTACATATTTTTACTATATAAAATATATATTATATAGGTACTGGACCGACGATCTACGTAAGATTGCCGGTGTAGGCTGGATGAGGATTGCGGAAAACTGGGATGTCTGGCGTGAACTTGGGGAGACCTACGTCCAGCAGTGGAAATCAATAGGCTGAACTAACTACATATTCTGTATAGGGGGTAAACGCAATAGTACTACATATAATATTATACTTAGAGTTCTTTGAAAAGCAGCTTTGTGTGTTCGATAGCGCTAACTTACTCGTATCATACAGTCCAATAAAAATATTTTTAGTTAGTTAACCTAATTACTGTTAATGGTTATGACTTATGTCACATACGTTATTATAAAAGGTAATCAGTAACCACAAAAATTCACAATTTGTTAGATATGTTTAAGTCTTTTTCTTTTCTTCAGTTCTTTAGTTTTATTAGTTATCTTTTAAACTAAAATTGGAAATAAATTTCTAAATCGAATATACTTACGAAATTGAATTCAAACATACTTGTTAGTAATTAAAAATAAGGATTCATTGTAAATTTTAAATATTAAATTAAATATTTTTAGATGACTAGGAAAAGTATATATAGAAATAAAAAGTCTTTAAGGCGTTTCATGAAAGTTTCAGTTTACACTTAGTATACCATCTGCTGCGGCACGTGCGTTGACTGTAATCAAAATAAAGCGTCTCAGCTGGTCAAAGCGTCCTATCATTGTTAACTGGCACAATCATCGGTGAAACACGCACAACGTGCGTAAGAGACGATTTTTCTTGGCAATATTTACTTTTATACCATTATCTTATGAAGACGACAGGAAATGAGATTAAAAACTTATTTCAAATACATACCTAGTGAACGTAACAACTTTAACGTCAAAGGTATTGTTAGAAATTATGACAGAAAAGGTACTGAAAAATAAAATGTGATTTTTATGTAACAACTTGTATTTTCTTATATTTTACTGCTGATAGAGATTTACAAATAGTAAAAGATAAAAAATACAAAGGCTTTTGAGTTGTTAAAAATTTGTGTGTTTTGAGTAGCTAAAAAAGTGGTCAAAACTGTGACTACCATACAATACTGAAGGTATTTGATTTAAAATTTTGATTATTGTTATAAAATTGCACCTAGCTTACAAGAGGTAATCCTAAATATATATAATGTAGTGTTAAAGTAACTTATTTTATTTTTAGTTTTTCATTATCATCATCTAGTCCACTGCTAGACATAGGCCTCCACAAGTTCGTGCCAAAAATGGCGTGAACTCATGTGTTTTGCCCATAGTCACCACGTTGGGCAGGCGTGTTGGTGACCGCAGGGCTGGTTTTGTCGCACCGAAGACGCTGCTGCCCGCCTTCGGCCTGTGTATTTCAAAGCCAGCAGTTGGATGGTTATCCCGCCACCGGTCGGCTTTTTAAGTTCCAAGGTGGTAGCAGTGGAACTGTATTATCCCTTAGTCGCCTCTTACGACACCCATGGGAAGAGGGGGGTGGCTATATTCTTACTGCCATAACCACACAGCATAGTTTTGAATCTATATCAAAAATTATAAATATACCTTAGTCTATATTTCGTTTTCGGAAAAATATTGTATAATTATGTTAAATATTATATTATATATTTCTTAACTGTGTACCTGAAAATTACACAGGATTTTAGATAAAATACAAAGGTTTAGTAAGTAAAACGTTGTGTACGAAGCAAAAATACATTTTCTTTATTTTTGATATTTATTAATTATATATAAGATAAATTGATAATATATAATAGTAGGTATATATGTGTGTTTTGTAAATATTTAGATTTGGGTAATTTTGATTTTTTATACATGTAGGTACTTGATACGAACTATTTCATATTTATATTATAAATAGTATGTAGAGTATGTGTATTTTATTAGGCAAAACATGAGAGCTCTACCTAGCACCTTTTAACCAAGAAGGTCTCTGTACCGACCGTTATTTCAAATACATAAATAAGCAGCCACTGAAAAATCATTATTTTAATTCGTAAAGAGGAATGGACTATCTACTAAATAACCTAAACAAATAAAAATAATTGAGTGTAAGTCCAAACTCAGACTTAACACATCGGCTAACGACATGCTTCCTTTGATGTTGGGGTTGCTTTAACTGTTACCTCCGATAACGGTGGGGCGGTGTTCTCAGAAAATCAAGTGACAAGAAATGGCACACGTCATCAAGTCCAGTACCCTTCCCCCACTCTCGGTGATGAGTCGGGGCCGCATAGTCTAGCCCACTTATAATTACGGCTATTTACTTAAACTCGTCTCAGTTATTCTTAGACGTGCCTTATGTGACATATTTACGCGGTAAAATAAACGCTTCAAAGCCTGAGTGTCCGCAACGTAGAGAATCATTGATAAGCTCATGGAGTCTGTGTTCGAAATTGTTTGGACGTTTCAATTTGAAATGGGTAAGAGTGTACTTACTACACTTTTTTCATTTTAACAAATAATTTAACTTTTGTTTAAAATAGAGAAAAGTCCTTTTCAAGGACATTGGATTCGATTAGTTAAAATTGTTAGTTATTTATATTTTTGTCGTAAACTATATTTGTTAATACATACATACATATATATATATATATATATATATATATATATATATATATATATATATATATATATATTACATACTAATAATTAATATAATATTCTAAATATAATTTGTTAAAAATAAAAATTGCGTATAATTTGTTAATCTACAAAATTTGTATAGCCATGTTATTTTTAAGTTAAGTATATCATAAAACCACATTATAATATTTATAAATATCTAATAAAATACAAAAGTTGTGTTAATTGTTAGGATAAAAAAGGTGCTTGAATTCATGGAACGTTTAATTTTTTGTTTTAATTTATTATTTTAAGATTACATTTTAAGACAAAAATATCTGTTCTATCCTAGATATTTTAACATGTGGGCTGCTTTAAAACTCATATATAAAAGCCAAAACGTTATTTTTCGGTTTTATTACTTTAAGTGTACATACCTTCAAGAAAGAAACGTCCAGTTTTGTTAATGTGAGTGACCTATGAAATGACCCTCAAGAAACTCTTTTATTAATTGAATTTAGTAGTTTTTGTAGATAAATATTGAAATAAGTGAAATAGGTTCGGAATGATAAGGTAGTAGTAGTACCAACGGTGTTGAGATTGAAGGGTAGGAAGGGCTGAGGTAGTAGTGGGTGCGGCAGGAGGCCGAAGGGGCAGTGGGGCGGCGGGGCGGGGCCGAGTCCGACCTGCCCGCAGCGACGCCGTCGCGTCTGGAGCGGCCTCTCATTCCAGCCGCGAGCCCGGCGCCGCGAGCACGTAATGTGTGTACACATCGTAGTTTCTTCCGCCGAACACGCACGCCTAGCGCGCCTCCTCTCCCGAGCGCCAATACGCGCCAGTGATGTTACCCGCCCGCTCTGTTGTTATGTGCCAACGGTTCGATAGTGAACGAGTGCGGTTCCATTTGTTCCCGAAGCGTTGACTACGCGCTTCTCGCTTGCGGAGATATCACGGATTGCGGATTTTGTGTAGCTATCGACGTTGGATGCGTTAAAATTTTGGGTGAGTGAGAGAGTCGAGTGGTCGTGCGCCTGCGGCTGGTTTGACCGCATTATTTTCGAAATACGTACGCATTGATCCGGTTGACCGTGCTAGAGCGATCAAAACACTATAAAAACAAAAATCGAATTCAATACATCTAATCAATTAGATGTTAAACATTTAACACTTGTGTGATAAAATAGAACATTGACCTCATAGTACTTTTTAATAAAATTAAATCGAAGAAACCACAACGAAAATTTTCTAACAGTAGAATTACATAATAAATAAAGATAGTATGGCGCTATGTTAATCGTAAGCTATTTTCACTTGTTATTAACTTTCGAGCAACTCGTTGAAGTCTTTTGCTTAAGACTTCTAAGATGATGCTCATTCCGTAAAAAAAACCTATAAAAAAATAATAAAGAAAAAATACGTAATCCGTAAACACACGCGTGATATTATTGTTTTTTAGATCAATAAAAATTTACTCTGACTATAATTAATAAGCGTTTACATTTGATTTCAAAATATGAAGATATCAACAATAAAAAAAAAAAAACTAAATACTACAATAGCAAGTAAGACCAGCTGGACTCGTGTGAGCTTAGTTTCTTCCATTCGTAAATGATACGCATGATTTGCATATCCTTAAGAATTATTATAATGAATACAAATGGACAAATTAAATATAACACTCGCCGTTAATATCGTATGCATTCATTTACGAGCGAGGAGGTCGGTGTGTAAAATGAGATGCGAACAGATTTGAGGTGTTAAGTATTTCTGAATCTCTATGATATAAAATGTTCTCAAATACTACGGTTAATTCTTTTTGATATCTACAGCATAAGCGAATAGTAAGCATCTGACACAGTACTTAACTAATTATTATTAATATTAATTACGCTTATAAATTTAAAATTGATGATTATTCGCTTGGGATCTCCGATACAAGTTGTGCTTAGAGCAAAGGGTTTTTTTTAGAAATATGCATTTTCATTGCAATAAAGATTTACTATTATTATTAATTCGCAATCAATATTGGCAAAAGTTTTCGTACTAAAATTAGTCAATATTGTAAGAAATGTTAATTGCTTTCATGTCTCGATCAAAATATATTTTACTTTACAAAAAGTAACTACGTTTTAGATAAAAAAACGAGTGTACTTTAGACCACACGACTGAAGTAAAACTTCTTTTGCTCCATCTAACTTATATCTCCCTCACAACTTCCGTTCGCCTCGCCCGCTCACACTTTTTGTAACGCTCTCGTCACGCATTCACCAGCTTACTCCCCAAGTCAAGCGAGGTTAAAGAAGTTTTACTTCAAAAAAATAAATATATATTATAATCAAAGAATCGGTAAACATAATATTTCAAGCGAACAAACGAGTGTCTTGTTAGTAAATAAACAAATTATGCACAGCGGCGTAGGTAGCAAAGGTTACGATACGTTAAGTGTCTATTTATTCATCATTGTTTTTCGAGATCGCACCTTGTGCTTACAGCACATAAATTCCTTAAAAGTATTATACGAATTTATCCTATATTTCAAAGGTAAATTATTTGTTAAGAAAAAAAAAGACTTTTGGTAATGTTGTAATAAATGTATTCGTCGTTATAATTAAAGAAAACACTGCCTTTTCTAAAACATTACCTCTTTACATATGATTTATTCAGAATATAAATAAAATTGTAGTGTAAAACGAAAAAGGTGTAGAAAAGTATGAAAATAAAGTATTTACAATTACAATTGCATAAAATCAGCAAACGGATGTTTATGAAGATTGTGAAGTAATTTATGAGATTTTTTGAATAATAAAGGAAAAACAGTTACGTTCTAGATATTATACATAGTACTTTTATACTAACAGCCTTTAAATTATTTATGAAATGAGATAAACAAAAAAAAAACGGAAAAAATGTTTTCTTATCATATAATTTATGATATTGGTCGATGGTATCGTTTCATGTTCATGTATATTGCAATTTAATAAGGAACTCTTATGTCATAGTGTCGTTAAATTACCTTATATGGTTCGCTCTACTAATGTCTGCAAGGAAAAAATACCTACTGTGTGATGCAATTATTGTGATACGCTAGATTGTCATCGTTTTATTTTTATCAAGTAGCTACTATACAACAATTCTTTGTAAACAGTTTATCGATATTCAAATGTCCATGTTTAAGCGTATGTGTGATTCTTTTATAATATAATAGAATACCTTCATACGTATTGCGTCGACTTGTTGTGACGTATTAATTTACAAATAAGTCAGCTCATAATAAAAATATATTTAAAAAATAAAAACACAATTTAACATTTAATTTATAATTTAAATATCATAGTTGCATGACATTATTTAAATCGCTCTTCAAGTAATAATTAGCGGACATTATAACAATGTGTAGTGTATTTATTAGGAATAGTTAGAAATGAGATAAATCGACTACCGGTTACAAACAATGTTGACATTATACAAAATTGCGATAGTTGAAATGGTGCATATTCTGCGAAAATTTGATTACTTAATTTAGGGTATTAGTTTCAGCCTGTAATATCCCACTACTGGGCATAGGCCTCTTTCCCCATGTAGGAGAAGGATCATAGCTTAATCCACCACGCTGCTCCAATGCGGGTTGGCGGATATATTCCCTACTATGGTAACGATCGCTATCAGGTGTACATGATAACAACCGGGACCGACGGCTTAACGTGCTCTCCGAGGCATGGTGGGGAGACCCACAAGGACTGTACAAACACCCAGACCACGGCAAACACCTGTATGGCCAATACAAATGTTTGTCATGTGCGGGGATCGAACCCGCAACCGCCAGCGCAACAGATACAATCCATGGCTGTAACCGTTGCGCCAACGCGGCGTCCGGCGGCGTTTAGGGTATATATATCTTAATTCGAAATGATTTTATTATAATATTAACATAGCGTTTTTTTTTTGTTTGCAGGTGGGTCGAGGAGAATTATGCGTGGGGCGTGCGCGTGCGCGGTGGTGTGCGCGTTGGTGGCGCTGTGCGCGGCCGAGGGGCTGGACGAGGCGGACCGCGCCGCCGCCGAGAGGCAACTGCTGGCGCTGCTGGGCCTGCCGCGCCGGCCGCCGCCGCGCACCCGGCCGCTGCCGCCCGTGCCCCGCGCCATGCGCTTGCTGTACGACGAGCGGAACTCCTTTCCTGCGGCAGCGGCCAATACGGCACGTTCTTTCTACCACACGTCCACCGATCTCGACGATCGCTTCCCGGGCGAACATCGCTTCCGCCTATTTTTTAACATAAGCGGTGTCCCCTCTGACGAAGTCGCTCGGGGCGCGGACCTCACGTTCCAAAGGGCCGTCGGTACGACGGGTAATCAGAGACTGTTACTTTACGATGTTGTTCGACCTGGTCGACGAGGGCACACCGAGCCCATTTTGAGACTTTTAGACTCTATACCTCTTCGTCCCGCCGAAGGTACAGTGACTGCGGATGCTCTTGGAGCCGCTCGAAGATGGCTCAAAGAGCCAAAACACAATCACGGACTATTAGTGCGTGTTATAGAAGAGAATTTTGAAAGCAAAAATGCTAAATTTCCTCATGTGCGTGTTCGAAGACGAGCAACGGAAGAGGAGGAGGATTGGCAAGCTGTTCAGCCTTTGCTTGTGCTTTATACAGAAGATGAAAGAGCGAGGACCGCTAGAGAAAGCGGTGAAAAGCGTTTAGCGAGAAATAAACGCGCTGCACAGCGAAAAGGTCACCGTGCCCATCATAGGCGCAAAGAAGCACGTGAGATTTGTCAGCGCCGGCCGCTATTCGTGGACTTCGCGGATGTCGGCTGGAGCGATTGGATTGTAGCCCCGCATGGTTACGATGCATACTACTGCCAAGGCGACTGTCCCTTCCCCCTCGCAGATCACTTGAATGGCACGAACCATGCTATTGTGCAAACTCTCGTTAACTCTGTGAATCCTGCAGCAGTACCGAAAGCGTGTTGCGTTCCTACGCAACTTTCCTCTATATCAATGTTATATATGGACGAATTGAACAATGTGGTGCTTAAAAACTACCAGGACATGATGGTGGTCGGTTGTGGCTGCCGATGACAAAGGCGCATAAGCCTAGTGCGAACATAGTGATAAAACGTGGACCCAGTGTACATATAGAAGTGGCCTCCAAAATTGTACATATTATATTTGTATATAAACTCGTGTAATTATTATTATTTTATTGAAAGGATACTGATATAATAAAAAAATTGAATTAAGAAAATTATTATCATTTTTTATCATCCATTAGTTTTTTTAGTTTTAAGGTATTCAAATAGAAGCATCTAATGCCTGTACTACACAATAAAACACACAATAAAACTACACAATAACTTTTTATGTCAAATTAGCAAAACTTGGCCCAAAGATTCATGTCAGAGATAAAAATTTATAAAAATTTACTGAAAGCAACTGGGAGCTTTTAAAAGGGTGGAGTTATTATGAAACTAATACGAAAGTGAATATAGATCTATATATTATAATCATCATCATTATCGCTTCAGTCTATTGCAGTCCACTGCTGGACACAGGCCTCCACAAGTTCGCGCCAAAAATGGCGTGGACTCAGGTGTGTTGCCCATAGTCACCACGCTGGGCAGGCGGGTTGGTGAGCGCAGGCTGGTTGGTGACCGCAGGGCTGGCTTTGTCGCACCGAAGACGCTGCTGCCCGTCTTCTACCTGTGTATTTCAAAGCCAGCAGATGGATGGTTATCCGCCATCGGTCGGCTTTATAAGTTCCAAGGTGGTAGTGGAACTGTGTTATCCCTTAGTCGCCTCATACGACACCCAGGGGAAGAGGGTGGGTGGCTATTTTTTTTAATGCCTTAGCCACACAGCTTATATTAATATAGCAATATATTATAATACGTGAAGCAAAAACTTTGTACCCCTTTTTACGAACATTGCGCCGACGGAGGAGTATAAAATTTCACACACTTATAGTTTATATAGAGAAGGAGTGCAGAATGCTAATACTTTTTTCAAATTATGCATAAAAAATACATTACACACACTACTATATCTTTTGTTTAATATTCAAATTTATAATTTAACTTAATTATGGTCTAATTTCGACCACAAGCCGACCACTAGTAATATTATATTCACATTTGGTATTTTAAATTAATCAGATATTATCAAAAAGGTTTATAATAATAATTGTGTTTGCTCGCAAACGAAAAAAACCGACGTCAATTACATCGACAAGTAATACAACGTAAGTAGACGAAAAAAATTAACAAACGCACTAGTTGTCATACTATTTTCAAGGGTTTCCCTCGATTTCTCTAGGATCCCATCATCAGATCCTGGTTCCCTTATCATGTTACCACACTTGGGATATCTCCTTTCCAACGAATTATCACAAAAGAATTATCAAAATCAGTTCATAAACGATGAAGTTATCCCCGAACATACATAAATATATATATACGGTTAAATTGAGTAACCTCCTCCTTTTTTGAAGTCGGTTAAAAAACATGAACTTTTCTGTGATAATGAAATAAAAGATGCAATAAAATATGTATGCTATCAAAATTTGGAACCTCTTCACCTGTTATTTTTGCGACCGTCGATAGCTTATGTTCTTGGTTAAGGTTCGAATGTCTGAATTGTAATTTTATCTTTACACCGAATTCATTGATTGAGGCGTTAAAGTTAAGAGAAATAAAGTTACTTTATCATTTATTTGATTATAATAAGTTTGTATTCTAAAACTGTATTTAAGGTTTATTTCAACTCAATTATAATGTCCTGATACTTAAAGATCTATAATTGTGTTTGCTCGCAAACGAAAAAAAAAACCGAGTTCAATTACATCGACGAGTAGTACAACGTAGATCGACGAAAAAATAGTCAAGTAACTGCGCGTTATCAAAGATTACTCAAAAATTAGTTATCAGATCTCAATAAAATTTATATGTGACCACATGACAAACACCAGCTTTCGATTAAATTAAAAATTATTAAAATCGGTACACCCAGTAAAAAGTTATTGCGGATTTACAAGAAGTTCCCTCGATTTCTCTGAGATTCCATCATCAGATCCTGGTTTCCTTATCATGGTACCAAACTTGAAATATTTCCTTTCCAACAAGAAAAGAATTATCAAAATCGGTATATCCAGTAGAAAGTTATGTGGTATAATACAACGTAGGTCGACGATAACAGCGTCAAGTAAAAACGTATTATTAGATATAGCTCGAAAAGTAGTTGTTAGATCTCAAATAAATTTAAATGGGACCAATTGGCACACACCATCTTTCGATTAAAAGAAAATTTGTCGAAATCGCTCCACCCAGTCAAAAGTTCTGATGTAACATACATAAAAAAAAATATATATATATATAAATATATATATAAAAATATATAAGTCGAATCGAGAACCTCCTCCTTTTTTGGAAGTCGGTTAAAAAAGAACAGGTATTTTTAGTAACATCATAAGACCGCATCGAATCAGCCCTAAAACTATTATAGTTTAAATATGGTTTAAAATCATATAGTTTAAAATTCCCACAACGTACACACGTTGTGGGAATTTTGAGTATCTTGTATGATAGAGTATTTTTGTAATATCAGTTATTCCAGTAAAATATTTACAAATAATAAAATAAAAATAACTGACAATAACTTCTGAAATTTCTGTAACTTCAAGTCCGTCAGATTTTACAGTTTTTTGGAAAATCTCCAAGAATACTCTCCACAGCACACGCAACATACCTACACGCAAACATAAAAAACTACATATTAATATTTATGGATAAGTGACATATTTATATTCCATAAAAATTAACTGAAAGTAACTGAATACGAAAGTTCAACATTCATCTTCCAGTTGTTTACTTATTAGCAAACTAGATTTATCAATAGGTAAAAAGACTTAATTTTTCGTGACTAATACGCAAAAATTTAAATATTCGCTTCTAAGTAGGACATCTTTTAAATACTAGTATTTCTATTACTATTTAATGTAGTAGTTTATTTTGATCTCGTTTTATATATGTTAATATGCATGCAACACCAGAAACATCGCAAGCGCGTTGCAGACACTACCGCCGACGCTCCCCCGGAGCTCTGCCGCCTTACTCATCACAGGAACACGACACTACCTGAGTGCAGTGTAATGTGCTGAGATCTGCTGTAAGGTTGAGGTAGGAGATTTTGAGCAGGATAATTATAGCCTGCTGTGCCATACCTCAATGACAAGTACGTAAATACGACGTGACTTATACGTGTCAGTAATGCGTATCTTAGATAGATTAAAATATAAATTTATATTTTGTCTTAACTAGAAAAGTATTACAAATGACTTAATTTGGTATTATTGGACTATAACCGGCTTAGTTAGTTATCACAAAGTCGAGCTAGTTTATAAATTTTCAGGTGAATCCCTAACTAGCAAAATGAGCATTAAAGTGGTCGGAAAATTAAAATTAGTAAAAATTTCACGCAAAGACTTATAAAGTCGTCGAGAAAGAATGCTAAAGATAATATTTAAAGTGAATTCCATTTAGAGTGTGGCAGGTCTCCAAATTTCAAATATTTCGTCACAAGGCGACGATATATCATGTTTTTGCTCAGACGAAGGAATGCCCGCCTGTATAATTTGGCCGGCCACCCGGCAACTCCACGTCTGCCGCGCTCGCCGCCCTACGTCTATATTATCAGTAGATAAATTTAAGCTTTGTCTTTGCCTCGTATTTCGTCCTCTCGAGGTATTGCTTTTGTTTTTTTAGCCATGAACGCCAACAAAAAACTGAGTGGAGGCGAACGAAGTGGGTATAATTTATTTTATAGTCGGCTCGCTCGTAACTCGACAGTGGACGGCTGGACGCCGATTTATCCCCATCTCGACGTAATTAACGTAAATGGATTGGCCAATGTCGGTACCTCTGAGTGTTTGACCGCCTGCTCCTTCTTCGGAAATATACTCTTTATACTTATAAGATGACGAAATATTTTTTTAACTGATGCACCTAATAATCTAGCGTAACCTAATTAAGTCTTAATGTAATCTAATTTATGTAAATATAAGAGTTTAAATTAAAATTCAAATAAAAGAAAAACGAAAATTGTTTAAGATTACGGACTTCATCCTCAAGAAGCGCCGCAACTTATCCCTGAGGGAATTATAATTGTTTTGCATTCTTGCACGGGTATAAAAACAAAAGGACGAGGTACGGCCTCCCGCGCTGTTGGTCTTACAGACCAGACCAAAGTCTGACGATTCGCATTCCCTCGAGACAAAAAGTTCGAATGAATCGGAGTAGGTAAGCACAGGCTTTCGATGTTCGATAGCTATAACTTGGTACCTACTTTATAAATTAGCTTTGCAAGCTGTCACAACATTGTTGCATAAATAAATATATACGTAAGTATAACGAAAAAAACTGTGCCGCGATGTATTTAAGACGGATAAAAAATTAACGATTTCTTTTTTTACTTTAATCGCCGACGCTGTTGTGAATTTATGTTTTTAGTCATGTTTATTGAATATATTATATTTACCTTTTGATTTTATTAACAAATATTTTATTAAAAAGTACAATAAATGTAAAACAAAATACGTAAAATGAATTTAATAAAAGCCGTTGTTGTGTTTTAAATATCTAATATGATGTGGGTGTGGGTGTTGATTTGATAAAGTCTATTTAAATCTCCATAGAGAGGTGTCGATATCTGATAGTAATAATGATCGGTTGATAAGCCAATGTGTGTAACGCATAATTAGGTGTCACTTGCATATTAAATGTAGCGTGAGGCGGAGAGGCGGCACGCGGCCATCGAACTCAGACTTAAAATATTCTAAATATGCACAAGTTAAACTTGTTTTTCTCTGCGTTACTTTTACCGAAAGATACGTAGGTAAACTAATTTGATGTTTTCTATTACAATTTATACCAACATTTTTCAGATATGGTGTGCGAACTAACTTTAGAAATATATAATAAACTATGCGGCAGACAAGTTCGAAACTTTTTAAGGAAAGTCGTGAACCTTAGAATAATTTATTCTGAATGAACCCATAAATAATTTAACTATATAGTGCTGTTTGTTGTGTTCAGCAAGCTTTTTTGAGAACTTTTAATACTCGTTCGTTTTTTCCTTCGTAAAAAATCTTAAATAAATTTAGACTGTAGTGACGCTAAAGTTTTCTAGTACCTACCTTTTATTGCAAGTAATTCGACATATCATTGAAAAGTGTTTAAATATATAATTCCATAATCATATTTATACAGAGCTAACAAGCGGGTGGTAATATAGAAATATAAACTGTGGTAAAATTGTTCGGCGGTCGCGTGCCACGCTCACAAGCCACGTGCTTGTTCGTCCACACCTCAATAACAATCTACTTTCACCATAAGGGCGTCGTCACATAAGGTAATTCGTTAGGCCTATCAGCGGAAAATTCCTATAAACTTTGCCATTCAAATCATTGAACTCTATCAACCTAATTGAGCCTTTGTCATTTAAATCATAAGCTCTGATCTATGTTTTTATTTACACACTAATAATATGAATTCATTAACAACTAATAGTCCAGTCTAACTTTTAATATATGTCACCTTTTTTTTTATAAAATTTAAATTTCGTTTCTATATATTTGATACAATATAGCTACAGTCAAAAACTTAGCTTATTTTATAGTACTAATACACTGTCCGAAACGCAATACAAAAAGTCAGCTTATAAGCAGATCATTTTGATACGTCTCTACGTAATGTAAAAATACACGTGGATTACGCAGGTAAATTGTGGTAATGCAACTCGTCAATCGTGTGTATTGGTCATATAACGGTGGTGACATATTTAAGCGGCTGTCAGCACCCGCGCTCGGATGCGCGCTTCACGACTCTAAAGCGTGCTCTGCACTATTTATGAAACAACCTCAATGATCTAGTTAATGCATTATTTCAACATTTAGACCATCTATACGATATTTACTTTTTCGTACTCAAATTCATAACATTTTAATCATATTTGATTGCCTATACACTGTAATAAATAGTAAATAAAATATAATTATTTACTTGACACATAATTATGGTTGACTTTTCCTAAGGCACCTTAAAGTCTGTACAACAACCGGATGATATAAATATTTAGTCCCTACATATCTTTTTTCTTTGTTTTTATTTGTCTATTGGCGATAATATTAGCACTTTCAATGAAACTACTATAAATATAGGTAAGCTTTGGTAAAAAAATCAAAATATTTCAAACAAATGTTTATGTTAATGTAATATCAAGGTTAATAAAATATTTTTCAAGGCTTTTCAATGGAAAATAGAAATATTAGTAAAAATAAATAATCACCCTTATACTCAAAGGCCCACTCGTTTATACAGCGTATTAAATATAAAATAATAGTTTTTGTTTCTACAAGATACACAATAAGATTAAAGGTTGAAAGCAAACCATTTTTTATCGTTTGTTGATTTAATATAATAATACTAATAAAATATTAAATAAAGATCTTAACGCACTTAGGCCAACTGGCGAGATATTTATTATAAACATTTTCTAAACATACGAACATTATCTGGAAACTTATTATTCTTTTATTATTTTTCTTTTAATGTGTAAATCAGATTTATAGAACTTGCTTAAAATTTTAGGACAGGAAATAATGGTTTATACTAACTTAAATCATCGTACAGGTTGTGCAAAAAAACTTAAAACTAATAACTTAATTCTTATACCTCCAAAATTACTATACAGCTTAGAACTAATGCTAAATTCCTAATCGATTACTTGTAATATTTTTGTTCAAATACTGGTTTCGATACACGATCTACGTATAAATTTTTTCAGCAGAGCTTTTTATAAGTAAACGTTTTTTTACACAAAGCACTTATCGCTTACGTTTTCTACAGTACATTAGACAGATATAAACAGTAATTTATTTCTGGCAACGAACCCGCGTCCTTGGCGTCGACCTTATTATTGCGCAACACCGGTTTCGAAATGCGTACGCACGATCTATGTAGGCTTTCATTACTTAAATGACAAGCGATGATATGTATATGCAAAGGTTTTTTATCGAACGGAATAAGGATGTCATTCAACTAAATTACATACAACATGTATTATTTGACGGAATCTCGCTTTAAAAGTAGAACGGGTGGACATAGTATATCGATATAATTAAAAAACATAAACTTTGTTTTTCTGTAGAAATCAATAATCGCCACGGAGTTCAAAGATAACAAAAAACCAAAAGAAAACATTGAACGAATGTTCAAAGATTTCATTGTATTTTGTCATGTAGCTGTCCTCATACTTTTGCTCGTGTTTATATGACCTTTGAAGAAATTTATTAATATGAGCAATGTATCATTTTTTATTACTTAATATATTTTAGATATTATTATCTAATTATGCGCATATGATTGTGTATATCCTTTTGTTTCGTTTTAGTATTACATATATTGTCTATTTTCGGGTTTCGCAAACTTTTAAACACAATTGAAACTTGAAATATTACGAAATAGAAAAAAAAATACTAAATTTAAATTTATATTGAATTTTTATATTAAAGCCTAACTGTAATCGCGACTTCGCCCGCGTGGAATTTAACAAAAAAGTTATTTTTCAGTTCGCAGAGTTATAAAATAAATAAATTTCTTAAATAAAAGTAGCCAAGTTACTCCTTTTTAAATCAGCTATCTGCCAGTGAATGTCCCGTCAGACAGACAGACAAAAATTGTAAAAATGTTATTTTGGTATATGTACTGTGTATACATCCATATGTATCTATTTGGTAAAAAGCGGTTATTTTAATATTACTAACAGACACTCCAATTTTATTTATTTTACACCTATAGATTGGGAACCCATCAAGATTATACGTTATGTAGTTATATACAAACGGTATGATTATTAGCTCAAATTTATAGATATATCTATATAGTAATATTTTGTTTGGAGCTTTTAGAGCTAAATGAACTTAAAATTAATGTTTTCACTTTATATTTAGACTGTGTTTTGACCGCATAACTTAGCGTCGGAAACAGGTTCATTACTAATTAACCTGTACGAAAGTATATCATCCCCTCTATTTGTTTTACCCTTACCCGTGTAAGGATGTTAAAGGACAGGGAATTACCCTTCCCAAGATCTAGTCATCTTACTTGCCACAGGAACATATCACTGCTTGAAAGCAGCATTATTTAGCTGTGATCTTCTGTAAGGTCGAGGTACTTACCTAGTTGGGCTGCTTCAGATTTCGAGCAGGATATTTCCTGATGTCCCTTTTTTTGCGCTGGAAAATTCCACTAACTAAGTAGGTACTAGCTATATTTATTAAGACACTTGTTTGTATATTTTAATATAACTTACGCATACATTTCTCAGGGACTGTGAAAGGGTTAAGGTGTTATTATTATTTATTATATATTATATAATATATATAGATTAGAATACAACAAGTAAATTTGCCATGCGTTGGCGCCATGGTCACAGCCATGGATTGTGCATGTTGCGCTGGCGGTTGCGTGTTCGATCCTCGCACATGAAAAACATTTGTATTGGCCATACAGGTGTTTGCCGTGGTCTGGGTGTTTGTGCAGTCCTTTTGGGTCTCCCCACCATGCCTCAGAGAGCACGTTAACTCGTCGGTCCCGGTTGTTATCATGTACACCTGATAGCGATCGTTACTCATAGTAAGGAATATATCCACCAACCCTCGTTGGAGCAGTGTGGTGGATTAAGCTCTCATCCTTCTCCTACATGGGGAAAGAGGCCTATGCCCAGTAGTGGGATATTACAGGCTCAAGCGTAAGTAAATTTGATTTCGTGCAGTTCTGAACTCAAACTTTGAATTCGTTTTCTGCATTGTACAAAAGCTTATAGCTATCGACAACATGTCAAATTAGCAGCCAATAAAAATAGTGCCTAGATAATGTGTTGAAAATATTTATTAACAATGTACTAAATATCAACAAAAACAATTGCTTAAAGGGTTGATAAATGTCTAATAAAACTGGTAACGTTAGTAGCACCAATGTTGGCCAGACAGATATTACAAATTAAATAAGAAGAATTTATTTATAAAGCTTAAGTTACATACATATTACTTGCATGATTATTGCAATACTAGCGACCCGCTCCGGCTTCGCACGGGTGCAATGCTGATACTAAAATATACTACAGAATGTCTTCATTTATAATGTGAAGCTAGCCTATACGATGGTTATTAACATAATAACAACAACATTCAAATATGCGTCGTTAGATTACACGTTGTTACAGAATGCGTTGAAGAAATAAAGGTTCACTGCTCATTCCCGGTAGGTAATAGCGTGATAATATGTGGCCTATATTTTGACCCTACTTCTTAATAAAATTCGTGCCAAATTTGAAGTAAATCCATGCAGTACTTTTTGAGTTTATCCCGGACATACATACAGACAAACAGACAAAAATTCTAAAAACTATATTTTTGGCTTCGGTATCGATGGTAGATCACACCCCAAGTATTCTTTAAAAAAAATATTCAATTTACAATTTTGACTTTCCTACCATTTTATTATATGTATAGATATTCTGGTGGATACTTCTGTAATATTCGTTTATTTGCCGTTTTTTAATTGAAAAATAAATAAATATTCCCTTTTTAAAGGCACAGGTACTACTTAAATTTACGCTGACTGATCGAATTGGCTGAGCCGTGAAAGTTGACCAAACAAACAATTATAATAAAAAATTGTGTCATATTAAAATTTTGTATTTATTTTGACATATTTTATTTATTTTTAAAGGTCTTTATTTAGCAAAGATAATTTAAAAATTCTTACTAATGAATATAATAACAAATATTGACTCGATGAAATACACTTTTATCTTTCTACACATGTTCAAACTTTTCACGCTCAAACGAAATTTACACGAGTAAAAATACAGGTTACCTTTTTCTTTATTTTATTAAATCCAAAATGAAACTTTGGCCCAAGAAAAGAAAAATGTTACAGAGGATAACTTAAATTGGTTGTTTTATCGGATGAATCAAATCGGATGAAAATCATAATGTTTTATAAAGGGCTTGCATAGTGTTAGCGATTATAATTATATATTAAACTCTAAGACGTAATGATAATAAGCTTTTATTTATTTTTAAGGGATTACTGAAAATGTTATAATTTTGTAGGGCACGCAGGAAATCAAGCATGAGCTTTTATGTTAACCTTTATTTAAGATAGGTATATAAAACCATATGCTTCACTTTTTACTTAAAAATAGGTAGTTATAAGATTTAAGAATCTTTTTAGTTAATTTTCTATAAAGTAAAAGTTAAAAATTGATGCTGTACAAAACTTTTCTCATATTACGATGCCACATCCAATTTGACTATTTTGATTCGTGAATGCGTTATGCTGCGGCAGAGTGAAAGTGGCAGCAAGTCCCCTGGCTCTCGGCGAGCGAAGGCCAACGCGCGTCGCACCAAGCGTAAATAATACACACCAAAACCATTACAAATGTACTACGACATAGAATACTCACAAGCATTACATACCTCGGCAAGCAGGCACTTATCAAATTCTATATAAATAAATCTTCATCTTTTGTTTCAAGTTCGTTTTTTGTGTTAGTGTAATAAAATAAAAAAACTTTTTACTAATTTTATTATTTATTGCCCGCGACTTCGTTTGTGTACTAACTTTGATATTTATATGTGAGAATTTTTAGCGTGCCTTATAGGGACCGTGCATTTTCCAGGATGAAAAGTAGCCAACATTATTTTCTAACCACTGAAATATCACTATGCAAATAATTATTTCGATTCCTGGTTAAAAAAATATTCCAAGGTCAAGATCTTCGAGTGTAAAAAGTAGTCATGGGCTAATTTAGACAATAACCTATCTCTATGCCAAATTTCTTCAGATTCAAAAGTTTGGTTACGTCTAATCTAAACTTTTGAAATTTCATGCCTAGAGAGTAGTATATAGACCGTCTGGAGAAGTAACTAAACCTTACAGAAGCTAAAGAAATATAAACAAAACACAACGAGCACAGCTAAATAATACTATTCTCAAGCTCAATTGTGCATTTTCTGTGAGTAAGGAAGCCAAAGTTCCTAGAGAGGAGCAGGGCTACTCTACAATCGGCATCGCGATTGAGTGGCGTTGGTGGGATTCATAAGCTACGGCAACTGTTTAACAACGGCAACTATCTGTGTCTTTAATTAATTACGTATTTAACATACGAAGAACAGAAGTAAGATGTTTGTTTGAGATATTGTTGTAATTTCCAACATTATGGTTATAAGTCCAACTAATACGGATTCGAATGAAGTTCTACTATCGGAATTTAAGGGTATTCCGCGCCGAAGTAACTTATTGACTAAGTGAACAGAGTGAGGCATTGAAAATGTTGCAGTTGAGTGTTGTTACCACGAAGACTGACATGGTCGAGCTTCAAAATAAAGTAAAATACTTAGAATAAGATAGAATGCTTAGATTCGATTGAAACCAAGCTAGCTCAGATAACTGAGAGAAATGAAGACTTAGAATTCCAAATAAATTTGAGAGACCAGCGCGAACGATTATACAATATCGAGATCTCTGGTATTCCTCAATATCCTAAAGAAAACGTCCAACACGGTGATCGAACTGGCTAAACATTTAAAAATAAAAAATAAAAAAGTGACATTGAATAATTACACAGAACAAAGCTACCGAACATGGGCTAAAGTTCGCTCTCGTCACCTCAAGAAGAGGGAGTGGCTGAGGGCGTCTCTTTTGCAAGTGTAACTGTAACCCAAAAAGGTCTAAGGGAAACCCGAATTGTTGTTAGGTTGAAGAGTTGTGAATTAAAGGATGAGTTACTACGAGCGGCTAAGTTGACAAAATGTCATCACGGGCGACTTCGGTCTTACAACAAACGACGCAGGGTTTAGTGGTGAAGAGATCATTGAGTAGTATCGATAAAATTATTTTATGACTAGTTCGAGTTGATTTATAGACTATGCATTGTGAATCTTTTATAATGTCAAAAATATTTTATGTAGATCATTTTTAAACAGAATTTACGTCTCAATTGATAATGTATTAGATTTTTATATTTAAAAAAAAATTGCCGAAGTGCGTGTCTGGGATTGGTGAGCCACAAGATGATGCTCATATTTGCTTACTTTACTTGCGTTTCCTTATTTTACCGAAAAGATAAAATAGAAAAATATTTATTGCAGGCTGTCTGTTTTTTTATGCGTGGTCTATCTTAACGATAAATCTCGATATAGCTACAATTACTGACACTTGGTTCAACAGTTCATCCGTATTAAAATATAATAATATTAATGATAATATATCTCGAAAACGGTTAAGTTTAGGATGGGGGGTTCCATAGTAAAATCATTCAGAAATGGTGTGTACTATACGCCCTTAACGGATCTAGGTCGACTTTTCCTGTAACCCTGTATATATTTTTTTTATATACATTTCTTTAAAATTGATACTTATACTTATATAAGCTGTGAATCCTCCTCCTTATTTGACCTCGGTTTATGTAGAAGAGTATTAACTCATTAATATTATTATATTTTAATACGGATGAACTGTTGAACCAAGTGTCAGTAATTGTAGCTATATCGAGATTTATCGTTAAGATAGACCACGCATAAAAAAACAGACAGCCTGCAATAAATATTTTTCTATTTTATCTTTTCGGTAAAATAAGGAAACGCAAGTAAAGTAAGCAAATATGAGCATCATCTTGTGGCTCACCAATCCCAGACACGCACTTCGGCAATTTTTTTTTAAATATAAAAATCTAATACATTATCAATTGAGACGTAAATTCTGTTTAAAAATGATCTACATAAAATATTTTTGACATTATAAAAGATTCACAATGCATAGTCTATAAATCAACTCGAACTAGTCATAAAATGATTTTATCGATACTACTCAATGATCTCTTCACCACTAAACCCTGCGTCGTTTGTTGTAAGACCGAAGTCGCCCGTGATGACATTTTGTCAACTTAGCCGCTCGTAGTAACTCATCCTTTAATTCACAACTCTTCAACCTAACAACAATTCGGGTTTCCCTTAGACCTTTTTGGGTTACAGTTACACTTGCAAAAGAGACGCCCTCAGCCACTCCCTCTTCTTGAGGTGACGAGAGCGAACTTTAGCCCATGTTCGGTAGCTTTGTTCTGTGTAATTATTCAATTCAAATTCAATTAAATAACCTCAAATGCGTCAGGGATGGATGGCATTAGCATAAAAACGATAAAACTTACATTGCCACACTCTCTACACGCTATACACATTTTGAATTCTTCTTTACGCAGAGGTGAATATTCTCGTAAATGGAAAATAGGCTTAGTAAAACCATTGCCCAAAAATAATACATTGAAATACTTGAGAAAAGACTTTGAAGCCAATAGGACCAATTTTATCAAAGATATTAAGAAAATTAGTTCACGCACAAATATTGAATTAATTGGAAGAAAATCAAATTATACCATTTCAGCAATCAGGTTTCCCTAAAATCCATAGCACTACAACTGCGCTTTTGCATATTTTACTTTTAACAGCGTTATTTGAAATTAATGCAAGTATAGTAGTATTGTCTTGATTGATTATAGTCGCGCCTTTGACTGTCTCAATCATGAAATCTTAATTGATCAATTAAAAATGTATGGTTGTGACAAATGTCTGTGATCAATGGTTGTGATCAATGTCTTCGGCCTGTGTATTTCAAATCCAGCAGTTGGATGGTTATCCCGCCATTGGTCGGCTTTTTAAATTCAAAGGTGGTAGTGTTACTGTGTTATCCCTTAGTCGCCTCTTACGACACCCACAGGAAGAGAGAAGATGGCTATATTCTTTACTGCCATAACCACGCAGTTTTTAGTACAAAAAGGCAAATCGATATAATCCATCGGATTAGTCCCAGTATTATACTCGTCCTAATTAATCCTGGTTTTTATTTAATATTATTTTCATATACTTTGTTAATGCTACATATGTTTTACTATGTTTAGTTTTAAAATGCAAATTTAACGTCCTGTGCTGGCAGCATTTGTGAAGGTGCAGACTGAAAAGCAGCTATGAGCTGAGAGTACGACCTTTTTACCAGCATTTTTTCTAAAATCTCTGTAAATTAGGCTGTAAGAAATCTTTTTTTATGCTTGGTGAAAAACGTTTTTATTATGACTTTTATTTTATTTTTTTATTATTATTAATTTAATTGTGCATACAAATGCAATGGTACAAATAAATGCTTAATATGTTTACAATTTAATGGATGAATCTCTTATTATCTTTAAGTCATCCAGCGCACAAGTAACTGTCAACCGCGTCACGTGTATGGGTCGTAAATTAAGTTTCTTATCGCTATCACTTTTCATGTTTCCCGACAGCCATAGTTCAATAGCTAATAAACTTTATTATCAACTATTTTCCTGGTATTAAATAATACACTTAAGCTTTAAAAGTTTATCAGCAATTCATTTTAATTTTTCGCATTATTATTTTTTATTATTTGGTTTTTTATTATAAGACCGGTTCTAACTGTTTTCCTATAACTCGACGATGATATTAACCACATTAGTATTTTGAAACATACATACATAAAATATTAACAAACATAACCTTTAATATAGTATTTACTTTAAAGTTACATTAATGACGAATCATTTGAATATTAAAATCTAATAACTTATAAATATGAGAATTTTATAAAAAACACCTTAAAAATTATAAATAGTATATGTATTATTTGTACGTTTGCTAACGAGATTTTGAAAATAAGGTAAAATAAGTACTTATTACACACATAATCCGGATATAAATAAATCTTTAAGCAAGATCGTACGCAATGATCATGTAGGTACTGTTTATATGACCAGGGTTGCGAAGAATTAAATATAATTAGAAAAAAGAAAATATGTTTTACGTTATGAAAAATCTAAAGTATAACCAAAGTCAAGCATTTTCAAAGGCAGTTCTCGGTACAACGCTACTATTATAAAGTGCAAAATCAATAATAGACATATTTATGTTACCTACATACACGCCAGTTTTACTTATGTTCCAAAATTAATCCTCTCCAATATTATTTATCTGAATAAGTATATAATGCTGTATAATGACAACACTAATTTTAAAATGGTAGCCCTAGAGCACCTAAGAACGACGACGGTGCTCGCTCACCGCAATTACGGTTGTGGCCTGCGGCGCATTCCGCTGGACGTGAAGCCTAATTAGCCCACGCGATGAGTCTTTGTCTAACAGTTCACCTTGCCTTAATGTATGCCTTTTAAATACTGATCGCTACGCCGATTTTGTTTCGCTTGTTCGACCTTCCGCAAAGGACGTGTCCCTTTTGGCACAAAACAACCGTTGCGTATTTGTCTTGTTGAGTTAATAATTTATATATGTGACCTATAGACACAGATACTAAATTTAATTGATATCAATTTCCTACGTTTTTAGCCCAGTCGCAACTACAGTTGGGTCATGAGTGAATTATTTATGAGCGGGTAAGTTATTACGTTTCTTAACATATACAGTTACCTAACCTAACCAAAATAAAAATATTTTTAGCTTAGTCTGTAAAATCAGTGTATTTCACTAACTTATTTATATGTTTAAATGATAATTTTAGTGCATATAGTAGATAGAATAAAAATAAGCGACTTTCTAAGTAAATACATTTTAAATTTACGTGCAGGTACAATATATGATATAAACACTAGACTATCTAAGACATTGTAAGTAAACAAAGCAACTACTCTGGTGTTATAACCGCTCTGGTTTGATGGATCGATTCCTGTTCGAAACGGATATTTGTACAAATATTTCTTTCCAGTTTGGAGGTTTTTCCTTGTGGGTCTCCCCGCCGTGACTCGGAGAGCACGTTAAGCTGTCGGTCCCGGTTGTTATCATAACTACCTGATAGAGATCGTTACTCATAGTAGGGTATATATCCGCCAACTCACAGTGGAGCAGCGTGGTGGATTGAGCTCGACCCTTCTTCTACATGGATAAAGAGGCCTATGCCCAGCAGTTGGATGTAAAAAACTGAATCGCAAATCGTAAAAAAAATTGAAAACTAAATTTTGTTGAAATTTAGTTTCTGATAATAAAAACCAATTGATTGAAACATCTGTCGTCCCAAACGTGTAGAGTAAGCAGTTTTTCGTAGGAAAGGAGAGCCGAGGGCAAACAAAGCATCCGAGTTGAGTTCGGAAGCCGATTCATATTTACCAGCGCTGCGTAAACGACTCCTAGCCGAACTGTTACGTAAACATGTCGAACACAGTGCGCAAACACCGGCTGCACTGATCGTTAAAAATAATATTTATTCTACTAGCGCGAACCAACACGCTTTTTTCAAACTAATGAGGTATATGAAACTATAAATTATATGATTATATGATAAACTATGATTTATATGAAACAACATAGACGAATAGAAGTATATAGGAGTACATTTTTTCTACGCCAAATTGTACTATGTAATTGTATATGTATATTTAATGATGTTTTTTGAATTAGCAACACAAACTTTTAGAAGAGGTTTCACTGATTTTCTTTGAAGAACGAATGGATTTTTTATTCCATGCATGTCAAATAATTATTAAGCATGTAAACAAAAGAAAAAAAAAACACAAGTAATTTCAATTCAACTGAGGTAGGGCACAGCAGGAAAATTTCTGCTCAAAATATGGAGCAACCCGACTGGGGTTTTCAAGCAGTGTTGTGTTCCTGTTGGTGAATAAGGTGACCAGAGGTCCTGGGGGGATTTGGGGATAGGGTCTGCAACGGGCTTGGGATGCTTCTAGTGTTGCAGACGTCTACAAGCTACGGTGATCGCTTACCATCAGGTGAGCCGTGTTTGCCGACCAAGTAATGTTAAAAAAAATTACTACTACTATTATTTAATACTCGTTCCAAATTATATTAATTATAACAAAGAAAACTACTAAAACACATAAAAATTCAACAAATAATACTTATACATTAATAATAGCATGTTACAGTGGCTGTAACATCGTCTACGTAACATAGTTTGAAGACTGTTTAACTTTCATGTCACAAATCAACTAACTTAACTCTAATATAAGCGTTACGTTTGTAATGCTTGCATTTACCTTACAATATATTTTTAATCTATGTACGAAGTGCGGTCTGGTTTATAAATAGCCCGCGGCGAGGGCAGGTGCAGCCGCGCGGGTAGACGCACGGACGCCGGACGCCATGCTTCCACGAATCTGCCGACTAAAAGCTGCGAACAGGATTGTGAACGTACTCTTACTATACAGGTCTGTTTGTTTAAGAAATAACCGGGTTGAAATTGCATTGATTACCTTGACAGATAGTTAATTATAAGACGCGACTCTGTCGAGCAATGTACCCAAGTAAAATGTATATATCATCACGACGAGCACGGGGCTGGAATACATAGATACAAGTCGCTACTCGTGTAAATAATACTTTATTGTAACTTATATGGAGAATTATCCAGCTTTGGTCAATTTGAATTGACGATAATTTAAAAGGAAACTAGTTGAATATATAATATATACAAATAATTAAAATTGGAGTATCTGTTTGTAATATTAAAATAACCGCTTTTTACTAAATGCATCTGGATGTATACACGGTACATATACCAAAATATAATAACATTTATTACAATTTTTTTCTGTATCTCTGTCTGTCTGTCTGTCTGTCTGCTTGTTTGTTTCGGCTAATCTCTGAAATGACTAGACCGATTTTGACGGGACTTTCACTAGTAGATAGCTGATGTAATAAGGAGTAGCTTAGGCTACTTTTATTACAGAAATTTATTTATTTATAACTCTGCGAACTGAACAATAACTTTTTTGCCAAATTCCACGCGGACGAAGTCACGGGCTCAGCTAGAATATAAATAAATACTTATAATTAACGCTAGATTATGTATCTGTGTGGTTGTGTAGTATAAAGCTTTAATCAAGGTGTAGTTTACGAACCATATATAGCTATATTTAAAATTGCATTTAGCCTATTCAGTATTAAATTTGTTCAAATTTTCAAATAATTTCAGTTTAAATGATTTTTAATTAATAAAATTCAAGTCACAAAGAAATTAATGTAGTTTTTTTTTTATTAAGTTTGGCAATAAATATAGCTTATGCGATTGTACTATTTATTTTGTGAGTAAAGGTTACCTATTATAATTACATTTATAAAATCACTAGCTATGCCCGCGACTTCATACGCGTAGAATCTAAAAAAATGTTCTTCAGTTTACAGAATTACAAAAGAAATAAATTTCTAAAATAAAAGTAACCTGTGTTACTCCTTATTACATCAGCTTTCTGCCAGTAAAATTCCCGTCAAAATCGGTCCAGCCGTTTCAGAGATTAGCCGGAACAAACAGACAGACAGACAAAAATTGTATTTGTTATATGTACATATATGTAAAAATGTTATTTTGGTATATGTACCGTGTATACACATCCATATGCATTTAGTAAAAAGCGGTTATTTTAATATTACAAACAGATACTCCAATTTTATTTATTTGTATCGATTAGAAAGTTCAGTTTTTCAAACACTTTTCTAATTATAAAAGTCGTGTTATGGTTAAAGTTTTTTGATAAAATATAAAACAATGATAAAATATATAAAAAAATATAAAACAAATTTCCGAAAATTATCCGTAAGTTAATTCTAAGCCATTGTTTATTTATAAAACAAGAATTTTTAATTTAATCAAGTAATCATTTTACAAAGAAATAAAAATTTAAAATCAATTCCAGGCCTAGAACATAATAAAATAATAATAATAATTTAATAATAACTTTTAGTAAAATTTTATGAGAATTTGGTTACTATAGAGTCATAGCTTCGACTATTACAAATTAATAGAAAAGGAAAAACAAATAGTCGTATGAGTGTTTTAAATTTACTTTCTATATGTTTGTGTTTCATTGTAAAAAGCTATTTTTTTACTTTCTGGTTTGTCGAATGTTTATATAAAAATGGCAGAATAAAAGGTCGACTGGTATATACATTTGGATGGGAATGATAGTCGACTGGTAGACGATAGGGCGCCGCGCGACGACGCCGCGCCGCCTGACCGTGTCGCATTACGTATTACACATACTGCCTTAAACACTAGTCAGTGAAATTCCAACACTCGAGGTAAACATATTATGTATTATTGGTGTTTTTGAAACATGACGTATGGCGGATCAGCAAAAACTTTAAAGACCATCTCACAAGTTTATGTCGTAATGTTTTTATAATCATGCTATAGACAATTGTGTACACCTATAAAAATAATTATAATTGTCAATATTTTTTTAACGTTTTATTGAAACTTTAAAAAAATATTGACAATGATTGAATTTGAATGGTTTGTAGAGAAGTGTTGGTTCAATGGAATGTTATTGCGAAGTACTTTGTATTATCAAGAGTCGAGCAACGTGCTAGAAATAATTTTATACGCTAATATCAAATATTTCTTCGTCCTTTGACCTTATCTCAGTGTCTCGCACTTCTAATAATTTACGTCAATTACAACTACTTATAGCAGAAATATTGCGCCTGTATGAGACTATACCATATCGAGTAGCGATAAAAACACTTAAATTGTAAAATGTAAAGACGATCATGGAACGAAAACGCGAGGTTGATTTGCATTAATTATGAATATAGTGAATATTCAATTAGTTAGTCTGTCCAGGTGCTCGTTGTCCTCGGCGACGGTGTGTCTCTCGCCTCGAGTTACCGTATACGCAGCCACCTGCGAGCCGCACCACCAACACTTGCGTCATTTACAAGTTACAACTTTAAAATAATAAAACTGGTTTTGATTGTGATCTATAAGAAGGTGGATCGACGATTAATGTTCCGAGCACACCTGGCAGACCCCGTGCTGGCATGACACTCGATACCTTCACGATCAAAATTGCCGTTCAAAATCCATATTCTTTTGATAATGACGACTATAACAATTATGAATATATTTGCGAAATTCAATACATTTGAAATTTACAAATTTATAGCTTTTATAAGATGAGTACAAAACAAAACTATTAATATATTAATGTTAGAACTCTATCCTCGTCGTCTCAAATTTCTTGAAGACGTTTTATTGTGAGAATATTATTTTAACACATTATTTTCCAGTTTTCGAAACCTGCTTGTCACGTAGTATATTATTATTTTATCGCCTATACTACTTACTTAATTTGATATTATTCATCGATTCATGAAGGTGCCTGTAATATATCTAAATATTGACCTTACATATTTCTTTGTTTCGTGAATAAACTTTGTAAAGTAGTTTACGCCTACCGAGGATTTCAATGCTTTTGAATTCGTTAAATACAAATTAAGTCTTTTGAATCATTATTAAACCTTACTTGGCTTTCCGTACACGTATAACAGAGACAAGTATTTTTTTTAAACAAAGAGCGCGGAGCAACGACCTGCCCTTATTTGGTAGTCAGCGCAAACTGCCAAGACAGTGTATTATGACGGAGTTGCGCAGGCTGTGCTGCACTGTGAGCATCACTGCAGCGCACTTCCAATTACTCATAAATATACGAAAATACTGTAAAGTAAATTTTATTCGCATACCTATATAAGAATATGTAGATAAAAAGTATTTATTGGCATACATACTACTTATTATTGATTCTTTCCAAACTACGTACCTACTTCGTGGCGGTGTTGTAATTTTAGCTTCTAGAAAAACATAAAAATCTAATTTGAATGGTCTATTAGTGGAGTTGACGTGAGCTTCACAGGTGTAGCGGCAACCCGTTTGGTCTCGATATCATGTTTCACTTGGCTTCACGTTATTTAGGATACGATGTCTCTTATGACTACCGATGTTGTTAATTATTATTTTATTGACGCGATAAATTATTATAATTATTAATCGATTCCAAGAATAAAGTACAAAACAAAGTGATTCATCCACGTTATTCTACTTCGGCCCACCCTGACGTGACTGTGCGGCGGGCGGTGCTGATTATATTATGACATTTAATTTTTACTCATTGACATAAATCTGAAACATTACGAGGAGCATTATCGTAACTCGCAGGTGCTGCCGCACCCCGCTACGAGTTAAAGGTCCTCGCCTATCGGCAAACGCGAAACGACATCGTGTCTCCTTGGACCTCAGCAATGCTACGATTATAATCGTAAATTATTGTTATTATCACATGACCGACTGACACGCTTGTTTTTAGTATTCATGTAGAGCGATCTGTTCATTCGACCAAACATTGAATACATCGATTTTACTTTAATATCATTTTTGCGTGCAGAATAGAATAATAATTTATTATTATTTATCTTTTTTAAGAGTTAATCACCACTAAAGAAAGATACACACATCACTAAAGAATAATTTTTCACTAAAAAATAAATATCCTAATTTAAGCATAAGGACATCACTTTTACGCGCACACTCCATACCTTTTCACATATATATGCATTTGTATGTCAATCCTTTATTTGTATAAATGAAGCGAAGAAAATATTATGCACCGAGTACGACATACCTGAGCTCGCGGTGCGTTTCCATTTTGCAATAAAATCAACACTGATATCCTAGCACCGACACAACTTATTAACATAAATATTTACGACTCCGTAGCGAATCATGACATTTATACATAGAAGATTAGGTGCAGTTGGTACTTTTGTTATCTATACATCTATACATATAAATAAAATTGACGTCTTTGTCTGTGATTTCAAGTAGACATTGCTTTTACAAGTGCATATTTACACGATAAAAGCACAACAAAGGATTTTAAAATTTTTGGCTGTCTTTCGGTTTGTCTGGGCTAATCGTCGGAACGGCTGAACGATTTTTATGGGACTTTAATTAGAAGATAGAGGAGGTTGCGGAGCTGCGGATGTGTATAAAAGTAGTCTTTTCGCCCTGGAATTCTCGCGAAATCGAGATTTACGCAGCATAACCGTTTACCGCGCTCGAGTATCTACCGCCCAGATAGATAAGAAATAACAAACGTTTTCTGTTTTATATAAATACATTTTTTGACAATTTTTGCGAGCAAATCTACACTAATATTATAAAACCGTAAAGTATGTTTGTTTGCATGCGCTACTCTCAGGAACTGGTTCAAATTGAAAAATTCTTTTATTGTTTTGGATTTACCCAGGAAGTCTATAGCTTATTTTTTTCCTCCAAAAAATGTGGGTGAATCGGCGGGGCTAAGCTAGTCTTACAATATTATTTGAACGATAACGACGCGTAAATCTTTTTAAACTTTCTCTTACTAAAGTAAGGAATTATAATATGTAACTTTATCGTAGTATGGATTGTTGTATGAGCGTTTGTTTACTTATACCGGCATTAACTTAGTCCTTGAATTTGCTATATATTTGAGTTGCATTAAAAAATATTGTCTATAATAATGTTATAAAGCTGAAGAGTTTGTTTGTTTTTTCTGTTCGCTTGAACGCGCTAATCTCAAGAAATATTGATCCGATTTAAAATATTATTTCAGTGTTAGATGGTCATTTATCGAGGAAGGCTATAGGCTATATATCATCAAGCTAAGACGAATAGAAGTGGAGCACCAATGAAGAATGTTTTAAAATCGGGTTTTTTTCTTTTTAAGAGCTTCCGCTGCGTGCGCTGTGTAGATAGTTAAAGTTCTGCAGAAATCATGTATGACAGAATTGTTCCCCTTTAAAAGTTCTAAGTCTTCTACGTTTGGCTCACTATAACCTTTTTTTATGCTTACCAAATTTGTTCTAAAAAAATGTATTAATTGCGAAGGTGTTTTTAAAAACATGATATTAATCCTTATCCAAATAAATACGTTATTCATTACAATTATTTAATTTAAAACAAAAT